>NW_028283702.1:150000-448250 GCF_059441095.1 Idiotropiscis lumnitzeri
TAAGACCAAGACCTACAAAAAAGTCTCTTGGAGCAATGAGCTAGGTTTTACAGGAAGTCGGCCATTTTCAATTTACTTAAAAGGGGCGGGTCACCACAATGGACTTTGTGTAGAAATTATTATTGGGGCCCGAGCAGCGACCGCGGCGAGGTCCCTATTGTTTATGTAGAAATTATTATTAGGGCCCGAGCAGCAACCGCTACGAGGTCCCCATTGTTTTTGTGGAAATTATTATTATTATTATTATTAGGGCCCGAGCAGTGACCGCTGCGAGGTCCCTATCGTTTTTCTAGAAATTGTTATTAGGGCCCGAGCTGCGACGGCTGCGAGGTCCCTATTGTTTTTGTAGAAAATATTATTACTTTTATTATTATTATTATTATTATTATTAGGGCCTGAGCAGCGACCGCTGCGAAGTCGCTATTGTTTTTGTTGAAATTATTATTATTATTATTTTTCCGATTGTTCGATCGCATTTTTGACCCCCGAAACATGCACAAAAACTCACCAAACTTGGCAGTCTCATCGGGCATGGCGAAAAATTTGATATTTTAACGTCTAATATGAACAGGAAGTGAGTTATGAATTTTTGAAAGTCCGACTTTTGCCCTTTTTTGCATGTTTACATGGGTCATTCTTTTGCACCCTGATCCTAAAGGCTTCATCTGATTGCCTTAAAATTCTGTCTGTAGCATCTTAAGACCTGGGACAAACACTGGGGCTAAAATCTTTTGTTTCCAAAATACTATATGACGGGGGCGGGGCTTCGAAGTTTTCACTTAAGATTTCCTTCGCCGCAATGGACAAAATGCTTAATAACTCTCATGCACATGCTGCTAAAAATCCAAAACTTCACATGTACATAAAGAGTCGGTACCTGAAGACATCTATATGTTTATATTCTGTTATACACCTTGCGCCAATCAATATCATTTTTTACATTTTGACGTACTGCACGGTGCCCTTTTAACGAATCCGATTGAAAATTGGCTAGAAAAGACTCAAGACATTGATCTTACGCTATCCCTATTTTTGTGACTTTCCTTCGAAGGGCGTGGCTATTGCGGTGCCGCAGAGTCTGATTATTCTCCGTGGCAACAAAAGTTCCTGCAAAATGATTCAGATGATCCATCTTCTCGAAGTTTTTCACATTTGAGGATATTCAGGCCCTGAAGACGGCTGCCAACTTATTTTTGATCGCAGTGGTAGCGCCACCAACTGGTTAAAACAAATACAAATTATTTTCGTTGATGTTTTTCTCCGGGCAGGTTCACAAAATCTACCTTATATTTGCTCGGATGAGTGTTTAGGCCTTGAGGATGTCACAATACGAAAGTCTTTCGCCTTCTTCAGAGTGTCACATGATGGTGTATTGTGACCCGTCTTTATCAGCTGATGTTCAATGAGGGCGTGACTTACCTGTCACAAGAATGAAGGCAAGTCACACCCCCCGCTGTCCGTTCACTCCGCCAAGATGCTGCTCCAGGTGGTAGAGAGGATGAAGGCTCCCTTGTCTCTGTTCATGGTTTTTATGCCTCGCTTGCAGATCTCAATGGCCTCTCTGATCCAGCGCTGTTGTTTGTTCTCTTCGGTGCGGATGACCCTGCCCTTCTCCCGGTCCATGATGTGGTTTTCCCTTTTGCAGTGGTCAGTGATTGCTGATTTGTAATGTTCATGTTGTGCTTATTCTTTTACTGCTCTGATTTTTAATTTTTTTGACAGGTAAGTCACACCCTCATGGAACATCAGCTGATAAAGACGGGTCTCAAGACACCATTATGCGACACTCTGAAGAAGGCGAAAGACTCGCCGAAACATGTCAGGTAAAAAATTTACCTAAAACATAATTGTCTGCTTTTAATGAATCAGTCAAATATCAATAATAAGAAGACAAAATGAACCTAATACAAATAAATGAATGCTTAATAACTCCCCTGCACATGCTCCTAAAAATCCAAACCTTCACCTGTAAATAAAATGTCCCGACCTGAAGACATCTTAATGTTATTATTTTGTTATACACACAGCGCCGCCAAGTGGAATCAAAAATTTGTTTTATTTTAATTTTCACGTACTGCACGGTGCCCTTTTGACGAATCCGACTGAAAATTAGTCAGAAAAGACTCAAGACAATGATCTTACTCTCTGCCGAGTTTGTGACGTTTTGGCAAAAGGCGTGGCTATTACGGTGCTGAAAAGTCCGATTGTACTTTGTGGCAACAAAAGCTCCGGCAACATGACTCAGATGATCCTATCTTCTCGAAGTTGTACACATTTGAGGATACTTCAGCCCTGAAGACATCTACCAACTTATTTTTCATCGTAGTAGTAGCGCCACCAACTGGTAAAAGCTAATACAAGTTATTTTCTTGGATGTTTTTCTCCGTGCAACTCAACAAGGTCGCCCTCATATATGCTCGGAGGACTGTTTCGGCCATGAGGATGTCACAATACGAAATTCATCCTTTTTCGTGAAAAGTTGTGGGAGTGGCATTGCACGGTTCGGCAATAAAACAACGCTGATTATGAGGTTCTAAATATGAACGACAACTCGTGAAACTTGAC
The DNA here is from genome assembly GCF_059441095.1 of Idiotropiscis lumnitzeri. Lineage (NCBI taxonomy): Eukaryota > Metazoa > Chordata > Actinopteri > Syngnathiformes > Syngnathidae > Idiotropiscis > Idiotropiscis lumnitzeri. The sequence continues at coordinate 152,566 of NW_028283702.1, forward strand.
ACACACATCAGGCAGAGCAAATTTATCAATATTTTATACGTTAGTTGTGCAGCTTTTTTTAAATGGCTCGCCATGGCCCTCGAGAAATGTTCAAAAAAGCAGCCCTGGTTGAGTGTTTCACCTCGCTTTTTGTAAATTTTATGGAGTACAGTGAACCCTCGGTTGTCGCGGTTAATGGGGACCGAGACCACCCGCGGAAACTGAAAATCCGCGAAGTAGCGGCGCACCTTCAAAAATGCTTAAAAAAAAATACAATATATATAATGAATATATATATATATAGATATATATATAGATATATATATATATATATACAGAGAGAGAGAGAGAGTGAAATTCATGTTATAACAAAAAAAACAAATTATTATTAAAACGTATTATTTTTTTATTCCCCAGCCATTCTTTTTGTATTTATTTAATTACTCCGACTTTAACCTGATGGTACGCCGTCCGGTGTGCCCTGTGAAAAAAAGGTGGCATTCTTTATTTATTTATTCTTTCATAACGGACAGCCTCGCGCTCCGCTCGTGCCCGGGCGCAAGAGGTGCTCCAATTCGGCTTAACTGTGACACACGCCCGACCTCCTCCGGAACTTCCATTCGGTTAAACTTAGGGGCCGCTTGGCACCGCCCGTGCCCGGGGAAGGTGCTCCTCTTCGGCTTACTGTGACGCGAGCATGCCCTCCTCCTCCGGAGCTTCCATTCAGTTAAACGTAGGGGCCGCTTGGAACCGCCCGTGCCCGGGGAAGGTGCTCCTCTTCGGCTTACTGTGACGCGAGCATGCCCTCCTCCTCCGGAGCTTCCATTCGGTTAAACTTCGGGGCCGCTTGGAACCGCCCGTGCCCGGGGAAGGTGCTCCTCTTCGGCTTACTGTGACGCGAGCATGCCCTCCTCCTCCGGAGCTTCCATTTGGTTAAACTTAGGGGCCGCTTGGCACCGCCCGTGCCCGGGGAAGTGTTAAAGAAATTTAAGTTTGTATGTTCATCTGTTAGTTTTGTTGTTTAGTTTGTCATCTTAGCAAGTTTCAAACTATAACTAATCTTACAGGCCCCCTTTGTTGCACATGCATTCGTATCTTTCTGGCCTCTAATTAAACCTTCGACAGCTACGGGTGCCAGGTACGGCCTCATCGCGAATGTGACTCCCCAACGCCAGAACCCTTTTCTGTAAACACCTCCCTTGGGGTGTTGATGACCTCTTTAACCCTTCGTAGATAATGTTGGGGCCCGAGGCCTCTTAAGGCTGTAACTTATGCATTTAGGGAGGTCCAACACAAGGCTTGGTATTTCTAAAGCAACAATATCGTCATGGCCATAAAATAAGTTCAACATGTTAAGCCTTGTGAAAATACACTACACAGGTCAAATGAAGTTCAGAGTGAACATGCTCCCTTTTGCTGTTAGAATAAGCAGAAGTATGAACAAAAGGTGTCTTGTAAGCTGAAACCGTTAGAATAGGCAGGAAGAGGGTGGGCAAGTGGGATGGAGTCAAATGTCAAGTTTTCCATTCTGTATGTATTGCATATTCAAATTGCTTATGCTGATGCAAATATAAACCATGTGTGCAGTCGAACACGCTGGCTTCGCCTCGGAGTTCGAGGGCTGCCCCGCGCGGAAATGACAGACAATCTTGGCTGGTTGATTCATTTGTTCAGGCTTGTTTTGATAGAAACATCCTTAACATTACTTGGTCCTTCGAATGCCGGATGAAAACGTGTGATCTGCGGTGGACGATTGACGACGACTGAAAACGGCGCCATCGTGAAAAGTCCTCTCTTCCAGGAGGCCGGTCCTCGGCCATCCTCCACCGGAGAGAACACAGACTTCATCCATGAACCGCGAGTGTCTCGACCAGCGGAGAGATTGTCACAGGTCAGTGGTTGTATACAACAGATAGTAAAAAACTTTTTTGGGTTTTTGAAGGATAGTAGGGTTTCAGGGAGTTCCTTTACCCGAAGAGATAGTACATCTTAGCTTAGCTATTTTCTGGAAGAAATACAGATTTAACTTTGCTATTTTGGAAGACTTGTTGGAAGACTCGGACAGTACAGAATTAACTGTTGTTTATTCTGGAAGGCAGATTAAGGCATTCCTTGTCTGGTAGAGAGTACAAGTGTAGTTGATTATATCTGCTCGGATAGTACAGAATTAACTGTTGTTTTTTCTGGAAGACAGATTTAGGGGTCCTTATTTCTGGTAGAGTACAGATGTAATTATTACTATATTTGGAAGTGATAGTACAACGTTTGTTATTTATAGAAGACGAAAATAGTTTATCTATTTTCACAGACACAGAACTGATCAATCTGTGAGTGTGTATGTGTATTGTATGAATGTCCAACGTTTGAGAAATCTAAAACTGACCGAGGGTTGTGAGTAAAAACACCCAGGAATACCCGCTCCAAATTGGGAGTAGAAGCTTGGTATTCAACCCAAAGTCAGGCAATTTGAATTTTTCTCAACACTGAGGAACCATAACTAGACACCATAACAATTAAGACTGTCAGAAATGGCGGCAGAATTGATGAAGGAAGTTAACTGTCAACTTTCCGAATTTGAAATAAAGGAAAAATGTAGGTTAGTTGAAATTGAAAAATATTGATTAGCTTCTCGTTTGTAGCTGTTCAATGTTGAGAACTGTGTGTGTTGTTTTGTGGGCCCGTGTATATGTCTGAGTCTGACTATGTGTGTGTGTGAGAACAAAGAAGAGAAAGGGTGGGGGTTGAGTCAGTGAGCTGGAGTGTGTGCGATTGGGGATTACTAATACCACTTGGTATTTTATCCCATGTAATACAGTAGGATTATAAACAGCAGACTGTTGTGGATGTAATAGACAAGAAATCTCCACCTGAAAAAGTTGAAGTGAGAATTGCCACAACAGGAAAATTGAGTTGCTGTCCTACTGATGAGAAACCAGTTTTTAGAACACCCTAGGTGTTGACAAACTGGTCCAATTTTCTAAAATTGGGGTATTGGGTAGTATAGTAAAGTCCAGGGAAACTTTGCAGTGTAGAGATTGGAAGTTAATAAGAAAAGAAAAGGAATGTGTAAAGAAAGAAAAAGAATGTGTAGAAAAGGGAAAGGAACAATTAATGTTCCATAGAAAGGATTGATGAAGTCCAAATGATAGGGCAAGTGAGAAAGGTGTCATAGGCAGATTTGCAAGTGGAAAACTGTATAGAGTAACAGAATGAGAACCTATGTGGTTGAGGGATGTAAGACACTGAGTTGGTTGCATGAATTGAAAGAGAGAAGTAGGTGTTATGAAAGATGGAATGAAGGTTTTGAAAGTGAACATGAGGAATCTTTGCAAAAGCATAGGTGTTTCCTGATTTTGAATTTTAAGTGGTGTCAAACCTGAGGTGCGGGGGCAGAATTTGGTTCTCTAACTGAGAGGCAAGGTAGGTTGAGAAGGAAAAGCGTAAGTGAAATAGGATGAGCGGAAAGTTAAGAGGGGGTTGGAGATGACTGAGAGGTAAAGTAGGTTGGGCAGATGCCAGAAGGAAAGCGTAAGTGAATTGGAACGAGCGGAAAGTTTAGGGGGAAGGAGCTGTTGCCATTGGCTTGAGATTGCCTGCTCGTAAATTGGCAGGGAGGAGTGGCCAGTAAACTGGAGCCTTTGGTAGGGGGCGTAACCCCTGGCAGCTTGGTTGCCTGGGGACCGCGTGATTGGCGTATGAACAGTGAGGCCCCCCCCCTCCCTTCTTTTTCTGCTGTGAGCGTCTAGGATAGGCTTGCACACGAGGGCGGCCAAGGAGAAGACGAGTAATTTACATAATGAATGAAGGGTTTGAGAACTTGTTTTAAGGAAGTGTACGATTGGGAAAATGAATGACTAGGCCGGGACCCCAGTGGGGCTTCGGACTGCGAGTTGATGTCCAAACCTCTGGATTCCCCCTCTGACAGTGACAACAGTGAGGACATTGAGGAAGATATTAAACATATGTTTGACCTCGAGAATTACTTAATGCGTCATCAAACTGAACCGATGAGATGCAGCTGTTAAAAAAGGAAGTCACATATTTAGGCCGCATTTTGACTGAAAAGGGGCGCATTTTTGGTGACAAGCAAAAAGAAGGCGTTGCCCGAGCCCTAAAACCAATAACAAAGAAGTAAATGATGTCCCTTATAGGTGTACGCAATTATTGCCAGGCATGGATTGCAAAGTACTTAGAAATCACACGACTATTGCTGGACATCATTTATGACAAGCCAATGACATTTGAGGAAAAAAAAAATGTTTGAACACTTGAGGTTGACAAGCTTTTGAACTTGTCAAGTGTGAACTCATTGATTAAGATGTATTAGCACTACCAAATTACTATGAGCCATTTGAGCAAACAGTGACTGCAAAAAATGGTTTCATGACCTTGTGTGGCTGCAGACGCGCAGGGCTCATGAAATCACTTGCATATTAGTCACAACAATTGGATCAAGCAGCCTTCACCCACCACATTCACATTGCACGGCGACCTAATTGTCACATTACACTGATAAGGTGCGCTCAGCCCAGCGTCACTTTTTCCCGCACCAGTAGAAGGCACACCACACGACTGTGGAAGCCGAGTCCAAATTACCACCAAACAGCGACCTGACCTCTTGGACACCTTTCTCCCGACTGGAGAGACAGTTTTTTGACGGCCGCAAAGGGGTGGGAATTTTTTTTTTAACAAAGCATTTTGTTTCAAGGGATATTAAAATCTGTATGTGCAGGACAAGCAGCAGAAACTTCTGTGCTGATCCAGAATTGTAAGATGTTTTCTAAAAAACATTTTACAATTTGGACTGACTGCCAAGATATATGTTTATGTGTTCTGTCGACATTGGGCAAACGGCGTTTTAAAAAAATCACAAAAGATGAAAGAAAAGTTGTGCATAAAGCACGTCTAAATAAGTATTTGTAAATGCAAAATTTTCTGAACAGAAAATGAAACGATTACAATTGAATACTGCCTCGCTGACAATGCAGCAAGGGGTAATGCACACACACACACACACACACACACACACACACACACACGCAGCAAATCAACTTGACAATTTGATCTCACGCCAGGGAAAAATACACCACTAATTGAATGCACACATTGGGAGAAAAAAGGTGCAAACATTGCTGAGGAAATTGTTCCCACATATAGACTTTTCAACAAAAAACTTTTTTTTAGACAAAGTGTTAGTTGTTTGGGTTGCAATATTGTTTGGTTATAATTAATGTGTTTTCAAAATGGATTACGTTGTTTCCAACAACACATGATGATGTTAAAACAGTTGGAAAAAGTGTTGTGTAATCGAATTATCCTGACATTTGGAATTTCAAGAGTGATTTAAAGTGAAAATGATGCATTTTGTGAATAATGTTTGTAACAAGTGGGACAGTTGTTGCAAAATTGACTCAAAGCGTCATTTTGCATACAGTCTGCAGGACTTGTGGAACGCACGAATGGAACTGACTTATCAAGACAAAGAAAAAAAAAAAGAGACAATGGCCAGACTGTGTTTCAATCACAGCAATGAGGATAGTGCCAGCCGAAGGAAGGACACTATCCCCTTTTTATCCTATATGGCCTCACACATAGACTCTCAGGTTCATCAGAACCACCAGCGACTGGCACATCTGTCCCAGTCCACATGAAAGACATGTTTGACCACAATTACTGGCCAGTGTGTTTTGATCCACAGATAAACCACGTCCATGTGGGAGACCAACTCTTCCTCAAGGTGCTGAAACGACCTCGTTGGGACAGTGAACGCTGGGACGGCCCTCATCAGGTGATTGCAGTGACCCCGACGGCAGCAAAGGTCGAGGGGCGTGGCGGCTGGAACCATCAGTCGCAGTGCAAGCTTCTCCGGTCCCTGCTGAAGGCTGAGCGACGCAAGTCCCTTGGAGAGGATCTCCACCACGTACACTCCAATGTACCAACAAAAGACCACAGTTGGAAAGAGGGTTTTCCGTGGCAAACACACCCCTCTCGGAAGGATGGAGCAAGCCGCCGAACAGCAACTGGGCACTGCCCTGTCGACCAGATGCATCATCTACTTCCTTGCAGGGCTGTGCCTGGTCAGCGCACAACCTCGAGACCAGGACAACGTCAAACGCAGACGAGTTGCACAGGCGCAGACTGCTGACTACACGCACATCAAATAAAACCTGCAGCCTCTGAAAAAACGCTCAAGGTCACTGATTCATGTAACTTGCATCACAGAAAAGAGTTGCAGTTGTGAATGTTTGATGTTCCGGGTTTATTTTGTACATACATGTATTGGACCAAAAACTGCATTAGCTTTGCTTTATTATCTTTTAATTGTTATTATTTTTTTGGGCTTCTCGTTCGGGGCATGGGTTTCTACCCTTTTCTCCAAGAATTTTTGAGTTTTTGGGTAGTTTTTCTCCCCCCTCAAGCGACAGCCTTTGATGATGAGATTTGAAACTTGATAAACAGGTGGGATATGTTAAAGAAATTTAAGTTTGTATGTTCATCTGTTAGTTTTGTTGTTTAGTTTGTCATCTTAGCAAGTTTCAAACTATAACTAATCTTACAGGCCCCCTTTGTTGCACATGCATTCGTATCTTTCTGGCCTCTAATTAAACTTTCGACAGCTACGGGTGCCAGGTACGGCCTCCTCGCGAATGTGACTCCCCAACGCCAGAACCCTTTTCTGTAAACACCTCCCTTGGGGTGTTGATGACCTCTTTAACCCTTCGTAGATAATGTTGGGGCCCGAGGCCTCTTAAGGCTGTAACTTCTGCATTTAGGGAGGTCCAACACAAGGCTTGGTATTTCTAAAGCAACAATATCGTCATGGCCATAAAATAAGTTCAACACGTTAAGCCTTGTGAAAATACACTACACAGGTCAAATGAAGTTCAGAGTGAACTTTTGCTGTTAGAATAAGCAGAAGTATGAACAAAAGGTGTCTTGTAAGCTGAAACCGTTAGAATAGGCAGGAAGAGGGTGGGCAAGTGGGATGGAGTCAAATGTCAAGTTTTCCATTCTGTATGTATTGCATATTCAAATTGCTTATGCTGATGCAAATAAAAACCATGTGTGCAGTCGAACACGCTGGCTTCGCCTCGGAGTTCGAGGGCTGCCCCGCGCGTAAATGACAGACAATCTTGGCTGGTTGATTCATTTGTTCAGGCTTGTTTTGATAGAAACATCCTTAACAGGAAGGTGCTCCTCTACGGCTTAACTGCCACGCACGCCGGCCGGAGCTCTGGTACGGTCCGAACCGCGCGAAACGTCGCCACCGATCGTGTCCGGGGGAACATGCTCTTCTTCGTCCACTCTCCTCTTCGCCCACGCTCTTCTTCGGCGCACGCCGGCCGTCTAACCGCTCCAGCGCCCTGTCGTGCCGCTCGGCGAAACTACAATGCCCCCGAATATTTTTTAGACCCGCGAAGCACTGAACCCACGAAAGGTGAACCGCGAAGTAGCGAGGGTTCACTGTATGTATAAGACCAAGACCTACAAAAAAGTCTCTTGGAGCAATGAGCTAGGTTTTACAGGAAGTCGGCCACTTTGAATTTACTTAAAAGGGGGCGGGTCACCACAATGGACTTTGTGTAGAAATTATTATTGGGGCCCGAGCAGCGACCGCGACAAGGTCCCTATTGTTTTTGTAGAAATTATTATTAGGGCCCGAGCAGCGACCGCTACGAGGTCCCCATTGTTTTTGTGGAAATCATTATTATTTTTATTATTATTATTAGGGCCCGAGCAGTGGCCGCTGCGATGTCCCTATTGTTTTTCTAGAAATTGTTATTAGGGCCCGAGCTGCGACGGCGGCGAGGTCCCTATTGTTTTTGTAGAAATTATTATTAGGGCCCGAGCAGCAACCGCTACGAGGTCCCCATTAACCGCGATAACCGAGGGTTCACTGTATTACTCTTACTCGATCTTGGCGCCGCTTTTGACACTTGATCATAACATATTATTAAAACGCCTTGAAACTTGTGTTGGCATTTCAGGTTCAGCGCTTTCTTGGATTAATTCGTATCTGTCGGAGACGACGCACCGTGTAATTCATGGCAATGCGTCTTCTGATCTTTGTAAGATCACACGCGGAGTTCCGCAGGGATTGGTACTAGATGCTACCGCTTGGTGATATTATACGGAAATATCACATTAGTTTTCATTGTTATGCTGATGATACGCAATTATACATGCCGTTGGATATAACGAATCCGTGTGATTGCTATAAATTAGAGGCATGCCTTGCCGAAATTAAACTATGAATGTCTTTCAATTTTTTGCGTCTTAACTCAGATAAAACCGAGATGCTGATCATTGGACCAGCGCGTCATCTGTACCTTTTTCAAAGACACCACTATGAGTATCGATAAATTGCCCAAAAGGATTCAACAAAAAATCTCGGTCTTATATTTGACACAACTATGTCGTTTCAAATGCACATTAAAAATATTACTAGAACTGCATTTGTTCATCTGCGTAACATTGCTAAAATTCGCCCAATTCTATCAACCTGTGATGCAAAAATCTTAATCCATGCGTTTGTTACGTCTCGCCTCGACTATTGTAACGTTTTGCTCTCGGGTCTCCCCATGTCTAGTATTAAAAGTTAGTTCAAAATGCAGCAGCTAGACTCTTGACTAGAACGAGAAAGTTTGATCATATTACCCCGATACTTGCCAATTTGAATTGGCTTCCGGTCCACTTGAGATGTGATTTTAAAGTTCTGCTACTTGCCTATAAAATATTGCATGGCTTAGCACCTTCCTATCTCGTTGACCTCGTGGTACCATATGTTCCGTCCCGAAACCTTCGCTCACAAAATGCTGGTCTTTTAGTGATCCCGCGAGCCAAAAAGAAGTCCACAGGTTCTAGAGCGTTCTCTATTCGGGCACCAATGCTTTGGAATGTACTACCCTCAGGTATTAGAGGCGCCACCTCAGTAGAAATGTTCAAAACACTATTAAAGACGCATTTATACTCTTGTGCATTTAGTTGAACTATTTGTTGGCCTGTTTACTGCCGCTTTTTCTCTTATCTTCTCTTTTCTGCCCCCTTTTCCCCGGCTGGGGGATTAGGTGACGGTCACCCACTAGGAAGTTTAAGGCATTGACAAACTGGGCATGCACCTGTTCCAGTGATGTCGTCTTCCTGCAGCGCGACATTTATTTATATACTTTAGCATCTAATTTAATTATTTGTTGGCCTGTTTACTGCGGCTTCTCCTCTTTTCTGCCCCCTCTTCCCCTGCTTGGGAATTAGGTGATGGTGACCTGCTATGAAGATTACGGCACTGACCAACCGGGGAGGGACCTTCTCTGCCGAAGTCGTCTTCATGCAGCACCTCTTCTGATTTCCCTATATTTCAGCACTTCGTTGAACTACTTGTTGGCCTGTTTACTATTTCTGTTCTTTTTTTTCTGTTCCCAATTCCACGGCTTGGGAATTAGGTGATGGTGATTCACTTGGAAGTGGCTGTTCTGAATTTACCCCAAACTGACTATTTCAAGATCAAAGGCTCAACCTCGGATATGCTGCCATGGCGATTACGGTCCTGGATGAGGACCCACTCCACTAAAGTCATCTTCCTGCAGCACTTCATTTAATTGACTCTCACATTATCTCATCTAACATTGTATAGCATCATTGTATGTGTCAAATGTTGCCCACTTGGCATCCAAAGCAGCCTGGTCATCCTGGAAGGGGGTTTCCCCCCCATCTGTGGTCCCTTCTCAAGTTTTCTCACTTTTCCCCCAATGGGGTTTTGAGTTTTTCCTTGCCCTCCTGGGGGTTAAGATCAGTGGATGTTGATTGTGGTTATGTAAAGCCCTTTGAGACTGTCTGTGATTAAGGGCTATACACATAAAATTGACTTGACTCGACTTGGACCAGAATAGAAGTGGATGAGGGAAAAAGGGAGGGGCGGTGTTGACTGATATTGTGCAGATGGAAGTAGGCTGACCGGGTTGTGTTATTATGCTTATGGAAAGATAGAGTGCTGTCAAGGATGACACCCAGACTCTTGACCTGAGGGGATGGGAAAACAATGGAGGGGCCAACAGGAATGGGAAAACTGCCAACTTTGGATTGTATTGATTTTGTACTGAAAAGAATAACTTCTGTTTTGTCGCTGTTAAGCCTCATGAAATTATTAGAAAACCAGTCATTGATTTCAGATAGACAGGAGGTGACGGAGGTGGGAGGGAGTGATATGCTGGGTTTGCAGGAGAACTAGAGCTGGGTGTCATCCGCGAAGCAATGGAAAGCGATATTGAATTTTCGGAAAATGCTGCCAAGGGGAAGGAGGTATATGATAAATAATAGGGGGGCCAGGACCGAGCCTTGGGGCAAACCTGAGGTGACTGGGAGGGACTTTGATGAGAAATATTTAAGCTGGATGAACTGAGTGCGGTCTTTGAAGTATGAATGGAACCAGTTGAGGGCGGTGTGGGTGATGCCGATGGAAGAAAGTCTTTTGAGAAGGATGGTGTGTGAGATGGTGTCAAAGGCCGCAGTCAGGTTAAGAAGGATGACAATGGAGAATGAATCTGAGTCAGCTGCAATGAGGAGAGCAGAGGTGACCTTGAGTAGAGTTGATTCAGTGCTGTGAAGTGCACGGAAACCGGACTGAAAGGGTTATTGCAGGTGAGATGAGAGTGGAGTTGAGTGGCGACTACATTATCTAGGACTTTTGAAATGAATGGTAGGTAGGAAATAGGGCGGAGGTTCAGGAAATAGTACTGAGCGGCTTTTTCTTAATCTCATGAGAAAATGTACTTGGGCAAGCACAGTCGAAAAGAGTCGTGCGTTATCTCAGCCCAGCCTCACATTCTTCCCCCGGCACGGGTCTACGTCCAAGGGAAGGTCCTCTCCAGATTAATCATTGTCTGGATGGTTGATTCCCAGCTGGTCCCCAAGACTGGTATTCCACGGCTGGCCTTCTCCGGCGGGCAGTCTCTCCGTCTCTTCTGCTGGTATTCCCCTGTAATCTTGTCAGTGTGCATGTATGTGTGCTCCAAAATCAAATTATGTCTTTCAGAATGTGTTTTTGCAATGGCGTCCCCTTGAACCCTCCAATCAATCAATCAAATTTTATTTATAAGAGCACTTTTCATACATAAAATGCGGCTCAAAGTGCTGTACAATAAAAACATCCAAATTACAACGAAAAACTAAAACCCATTCCACCCACTCAACATAAACACAAGACACATCCACATACACGCCTGAACTCGCACACACACAGAACACTCGCATTCACACAACTTAATAAACCATCTTAGTAGAAAGACAGGGTAAGGCACAGAGAAACCATATGAGAAAATGTACCCAGGGTAGGTCATCCGCGCTGAGAGGGATGACGGCTCACGCCCACAGGGAGCTGCGCCAACACACAGACCCCTAGCCCAGACTGACCGGGGTAGACCCTACACATAGTGCAGAGGGCCCCGGTCCGCCGGGCCTAAGGAGCCTCCGGGATGAAGCCCCCTGTGAGAAGGCCAGCCACACCTCCCAGCGCGGAGGCCCCCCTTGAGGAAACACTGGAGCTAAAATATATAAAAGAAAATGATAATGCTAAACAAAAAAGAAGCTAAAAATTAAAGGACAATAATATAAAAAGACGAAGCTAAAATATATAAGAAAAATTATGATACTAAAAGACAGAGAAGAAGCTAAAAATTAAAAGACAATAATATAAAACGACGCAGCTAAAATATATAAGAAAAATGATGATACTAAAAGACAAAGAAGCTAAAAAAAATTAAAGACAATGATAATATATAAAATGACAATCCTGAATTAAAAGACTAAGATAAATTATTTAAAAGCCAAACAAAAAAGGTGAGTCTTGAGCAGGGGTGGGCAATTATTTTTTCCATGGGGCCACATAAGAAACATTAAATATTGTGGAGGGCCGGGCCAAAAGGCTGAACTCAATTCTGCATAATATTAATTGTATTTCTTTTTTAAAAAGCAGTAAATAGCACTGTTTTGACAAGCTGGCATTAAAGTTAAGCAATGAAACTAAATACCAAATAAACTGAAAAAATGAGGTTGCCTTACAAAAATGTATTCATTCAAATTTCTCAACACAATGGTAGACATAATATTAACATTTTTTACTATTTGTGACTCATATTAGTAAACATATTCTGTCACATTCACTTCAAAACACATTTTGAGTTCCATATACTGTTGGATAGTTGTGTAAAGGTTCTGAGCATTTTAAAGACATCACAATATTGTCTTTTTGCACCAAACATTAAGCAAGATACAACATATTGACTGTCACTGAACTGTGATTTTGAGAAAAAGTGTCCCAGTTCATTGTTATCTGGTGCCGTTTTTATATTTCTCTGCATGTTTCGTCTGGTAATGCCGACTCAAATTGTAGTCCTTCAACACGGCGATCTGCTCCCCGCAAACTAAACACACAGCTTTACCTCTAACTTCAGTAAATAAATACTTCGCTGTCCAATTTTTGTTGAAAATTCTACATTCGGCATCTACCTTTCTTTTTGTAGCCTGAGCGGACATTTTTGAGGACGAACGTTGTCTTGTTGTGATTCAATCGCGCGCATGTCTTGATAAACGCATTACGTCATTATGTGCGACGCACATTGTGCGGGAATAAAAAAAAAAAACAATTTCAGAATAAAAGCAGTGCAGCTTTCGCCCATGAATGAGGTGAAATTAAAAAGTATGTTTATTTTGAAATTTCCAATTAACCTTACACTCGCGGTCAGAGTCAACCAAAGGTATGTGGCCCGGGCCATACAATGCCCAGGTCTGTCATACGGGCCAGTCAGTGCCACCCGGCGGGCCGGATGTGGCCCGCGGGCCGTGCAATGCCCAGGTCTGGTCTTGAGCCTCCTTTTAAAAATATCAACAGTCTCTGCGGACCTGATGTCCTCCGGCAGGCTATTCCATAGACGAGGACCAGAATGGCTGAATGCAGCCTCGCCATGTGTTCCAGTCCTCACCCGAGGAATAATTAACAGGCCGGTGCCAGAGGACCTCAGGGTCCGCGAGGATGGCCCAAGACCGTTAAGGCATTTAAAAACTAATTGAAGAACCTTAAAATCAATCCTGAAACACACGGGGAGCCAATGCAGCGATTTTAAAACTAAATCCAGTGCCCAATTTGGTATGTTTGCATCTCTATGTCCTATGTGGAGAATGTGCTTTGTCATATTTGTCCATGAAGTGCTGTCTGGCTTGTCATCAGTTTGTAATGTGCAGACTGAATATGTATGATGTGAATGTGAGTGTAGGTCATGAAAATACTATGTTCACACATTTATAAACTAAGTAATATAACTTTAGCATGTGAAAATAATATCATAAATCAGTAAAGACCATGACTACAATCAGTCATTCCTATGCGTAGTAGAATTAGAATTAGAATTAGAAATCCCTTTATTGTCATTGTACTCAAGTGTGCAACGAGATTAGAAGGCTCCCCTCTCCAGTGCAATACAACAATAAGACAGACAAATATATAAATTAGATTAATAAATAAGAGAGTGCAATGGAATTTAGTACAGAATAGGGTATATAAAAACACATCACGATGCTGTTCTGCAAGGTAAGGGTGTTCTCGTGTGTGTGTGAGAGTTCAGAATGGAGATGGCTCTCGGAAAGCAACTGTTTCTCAGTCTATTGGTCCTCGATTTGATGCATCTGTAGCGCCTGCCAGAGGGCAACAGGTCGAACAGGTGTGAGTTTGGGTGGGTATTGTCTTTGACGATGTTGAGATCCCTTCTGAGGCACCGGGCGGTGTAGATGTCCGACAGTGAGGGGAGAGGGCAGCCAATAATCCTTTGCGCTGTTTTGACTGTCCTCTGGAGCCTCACTCTGTCGGCCTCAGTGCAGCCGCTGTACCAGGTGGAGACACAGTACGTCAACAGGCTCTCAATGGACGAGTGGTAGAAGGCTAGCAGCAGCTTCCTGTCCAGGTTGAATTTCCTGAGGACTCTCAGGAAGTGCAGACGCTGGTGGACCTTCTTTACCACTGCTGTGGTGTTGTGAGTCCAAGAAAGGTCGTCGGAGATCTGTACTCCCAGGAACTTGAACGTGTGGACCCTCTCCACACACACGCCTTCGATGCAGAGGGGGGGCGGCACCGTCTTGTTCCTCCTGAAGTCGACGACAATCTCCTTTGTTTTTGCAGTGTTAAGGTGCAGTCTGTTGTCCTTGCACCAAGCTGTCAGTCTCTTTACCTCCTCTCTGTAGGCTGTCTGGTCACCTTCCGAGATCAGACCGACCACTGTCGCGTCGTCAGCAAACTTGACGATGGTGTTGTTGCCATGGGCCGGGCTGCAGTCGTAGGTGTAGAGGGCGTATAGGAGAGGGCTCAGCACGCATCCTTGAGGGGAACCGGTGCTCAGCATGCAGGTGGAGGACGTGTAGGGGCCGAGCAACACAGTCTGGGGTCTGTTGGTCAGAAAGTCCTTAATCCAGATGCGTGTGAGGGCAGGGAGGCCGAGAATGTCAAGTTTGGCGACGTGGATGTCTGGGATGATTGTGTTGAATGCCAAGCTGTAGTCCACAAAGAGCATCCTTGCATAGCTCTGCTGTTGTTCCAGGTGGCCCAGCACAACATGCAGAGCAGTGTTGATGGCGTCCTCAGTGGATCTGTTAGCCCAGTATGCAAACTGGTAGGGGTCCAGAGTGGGAGGAAGGCAGTCCCTGATGTGCTGGAGAACCAGCCTCTCGAAGCACTTCATGATGACTGGTGTGAGAGCAACAGGACGGTAGTCATTCAGGTGGACGGCTGGTGACTTTTTGGGGACAGGAATAATGATGGAAGTTTTCAAGCAGGAGGGGATGACTGCTTGAGCCAGGGAGCGGTTGAAGATCCTGCAGAATACATGTGACAGTTGGTGGGCACATGTTTTGAGGACCTTGCCTGGTATTCCGTCGGGTCCAGTAGCTTTCCTGGGGTTAACAGCCAGGAGCGCGCGCCTCACATCGTGTTCCTCTACGGTGAGTGGGGGGGAGTTGGAGCATGAAGTGCGGGGGTGTGACGGTTGGGGCGAGTCAAAGCGAGCAAAGAAGCAGTTAAGCTCCTCTGCCAGCGATGCACTCGGGTCTGCAGAGGTCGTGCTGCTGCCACGGAAGTTGGTGATGCTCCGTAGACCCTGCCACACCTCCCGTGGTCTGTTACTGGCAAGGTGGGCCTCCAGCCTCCCCTTGTAGGTTGCCTTGGCTAGCTTGATGCCTTTGCTCAGGTCAGCACGAGCCACCCTGTACTGGGCTTTGTCGCCTGACCTGAAGGCAGCGTCACGGGCCTTGAGGAGAGAGCGAACCCTGCTGGACATCCAGGGCTTCGCATTTGGGAAGGTCCGTATAGTCCTGTGTAGGGACACAGTTTCCATGCAGAACTTGATGTAGTCCACTACACAATGTGTGTAGACATCAAGGTCCTGATGATCAAAGAGGCCCCAGTTTGTGTCTTGAAAGCAGTCCTGTAATTCACTCATGGCGCCGTCACGCCAGGTTTTCACAGTCTTTGTGGTGGGCCTGAATCTGCGCCTGAGAGGGATGTATGCAGGTGCGAGCTGCAAGGACAGGTGGTCTGACTGGCCGAGGGGGGCGAGTGGGAGGGCCCTGTATGCGTGCTTGATGTTCGAGTACACATGGTCGAGAGTGTTGTCTCCCCTCGTTGGGCACTTGACATGCTGGTGAAACTCTGGGAGTACAGTCTTTAAATTGGCCTTATTAAAGTCTCCCGCTACTACGTGAACGCCATCAGGGTGGGCCCGCTGATGTTTATTGATGACGCACGCGAGTAGCGAGAGCGCCGTGCTAGTGCTAGCGTCGGGAGGGATGTAAACAGCTGTGACAATCACGACCGTTAGCTCCCTCGGGAGAAAATAAGGCCGGCATTTAACGGACATGAACTCGATGTCGGGGGAAGAGTGCTTCTCGACGATCGTGCTATCGCCGCACCAGTTCTCATGCACGTAAACACAGAGCCACCCCGCCCCGTCTCTTACCGGTGTCCCTTGTCCGATCCGCGCGATGTAGCGAGCGCCCGGCCAGCTGGATGCTAGCATCGGGGACGTCTGCGTGCAGCCAGGATTCCGTGACGACGATCACACTGCTGTCTCGCACATAGCGGTTTCCCAGGATTTGTAATCCCAGGTCGTCGATTTTGTGGACCACGGATCTGGCGTTGGTGAGGTACAGACTCGGCAGTGGTTGCCTATGGGGCTGCCGTCGCAGCCGTTGCAAGACACCGGACCTGCAGCCCCGCTTCTGCTTCCTCTCTCTGCGTCGCCTGCGCCGCCTCCCGGTCCCGATGACAAGCCACGGTGAGCCGGGCAGCCTCGCCAGTTCGTCCGGAATTTTGCGATCATGGCATATTCAGTAAATATAAACCTGCTAAATTAAATAATTGACATTCTGTCCCATAAATGTTTAAAATGCCGGTAATTGCCATACAATCCTTCAAGGGTCGACGAGCGATGTTCGGGAGGAGGAGCAGTGGTGGTGGTGCGTTTCCCTCGGGCATGTGTCGGTAAATCCAGCGGAGTTCAGCGGCAGTGGATTGAAGTTGTCCTGACACAGGTTGATGACATGACAGGAACAGGCAGAAGTGCGAGAAGCAGACTGGCCTGCGGGTCCACATGGCAGACAGGTGCTAACTTTGATAGGTAAGCTAAACTTTAGCCACAGTAGACGCGTCAGCGACTATGCAATCGGTGGGTGGCATTCATGAGAATCGGGATCGCTCAACATACAGATAATAATAAATAAAATCACTGTAACTGGAGGGATTGTAAACTGCTAAAGCAGGTACAACAAGCGGATCCAAAAAATTTCTGAGAGTTACCGGTGAGCAGTGGCAGCCAAACGTGCCAGCGTCCACTCAACCGGGAGTTGATTCAATATTCACAATATTTTATTATTTTGTCGTACAGTTGTTTAAAAATGGCTCGCTATCGCCCCCTAGAAAAAAAAAAACAACAAAAAAAAACAGCCCCATATCTCTGTTTCACCAAACTGAAAATTTGATGAAGTGTGTACAAAGCCAAGACCTAATAAAAAGTCTCATGGAGCCGTATGCTAAATTGAACAGGAAGTCGGCCATTCTAAATTGATCAGAATCCGAAATCCTTTTATTGTCATTGTACAGTGTGCAACAAGATTAGGGAGCTCCCCTCTCCAGTGCAATACAACAATAATTTAATCAAATATATAAATTAGATAAATAAGAGAATAAATATTGTGATGGAAAATAGTATGAAATTGGAGAAATACAACACAATACGTCGCTGTTCAGCAAGGTAAGGGTGGTCGTGTGTGTGTGCATGTGTGTGAGAGTTCAGAATGGTGATGGCTCTCGGAAAGAAAATGTTTTTCAGTCTATTAGTCTTTGATTTGATGCACCTGTAGTGCCTGCCAACAAATTTACTTCAAACATTGACGAGGCTTTGAAAACAAAAGCTGCTCTAACTTTAACTACAAGCAAATTCCTCTTGAAGATTCCTCACGTTATTTCTCGGAAATATTTCACATTTCCAACGTGCCAGTACCCCAACGTTGTCCGGGTGGCGAGGGCCCTTTATAGCTGCTCGCAGCTCTAGTTTTTAATTAATTTTTTTAAATCAATGGTGATGACAGTGAAATATGTCTTGTCTGGTATCATGATAGCTGGAGGATATTTTGTCATGATATTTTAGTCAGGCCTGATAACAGTGATGTATGCTGATTTAAGGCTACTTTTATTTTGAAATGCCGTATCACATTTTGGTGGGACCGCATTTGATGGACAACTGGGGTTGTCTAGTGTCCCCCAAAATGGGTCTGATATCACGATAGCTCGAGGGTATTTTGAAATGATTATTTTAAAATCAGTGTTGATGACAATGAAATGTGCATATTTCAGGTGGGTTTTTTTTTTATTGTGAAATTACACATCAGATTTTGATGGGACCATTTTTGATGAACAGCTGGGGTCGTCTAGTGTCCAACAAAACTAGTCTGGTATTACGACAGCTCCAGCTCTTTTATTTTAAAATGCCTCCTTACATTTTGATGGGACTACTTTTGGTGGAAAGCTGTGTTGTCTTGTGTCCTCCAAACCTGGTTTGGTATTACCATAGCTAGAGGATATTTTTTAATGAAATTTTAAAGTCAGGCATGATGACAGTGAAATGTGCAGATTTCAGGCAACTTTTAGTTTGAAATTACAAATTAGATTTCGATGGGACCACTTTTTATGGACAGCTGGGGTAGTCTCGTGTCCCACAAAACTGGTCTGGTATCACGATAGCTCGAGCTATTTTTTTTTTAACTCAGTGGTGATGACCGTGAAATAAGCGAATTTCAGGCTACTTTTATTTTGAAGTGCCACATCACATTTTGATGTGACCACTTTTGGTGGACAGCTGGTGTGGTCTAGTATCCCCAATCCTGGTTTGGTATCACGATAGTTTGAGGATATTTTTTAAAGATTTTTCTTTTAAATCAGTGTTGATCACAGTGCATATTTCAGGTGATTTTTTTATTTTTAAATGCCACATCAAATTTTGAAGTGACCACTTTTTGTGGACAACTGGGGTGGTCTGGTGTCCCGCAGAACTTGTCTGGTATCACGATAGCTTGAGGATTTTGTAATGATTTTAATTTTTTTAATCATTGGTGACGACAGACAAATAAGCAAATTTTCACGCTTTTATTTTTAAATATCCCATCAGATTTTGATGGGACCACATTTGTTTTTACGGTTCCGTCACCACGCGAGTGGCTACCTGCTAAAGCAGCACGGCTCACTATTTGAGCCTTTTTCGCGTGTTTTTTCCTTTACCCAGTTTTATTTATTTTACCTCATCGCAGCAATGGACATCCAAATTGCGGTGGTTTTATTGCTGCTGGGGGCTGTTTTTTGCGTGATCGTGTCCGGAGATGTCACTGGGAGCTACGGATCAATCGTTTACACAAGAGATCAGCTGTTAGCACTTCGTGCTAACCCCGTGCCGACTCCCGGAGCGAGACCCGATATCCCCCACGAGTTGAGGAGGAAGAGACGGGGGATGTCGCGCGGGGGCGAAACGCCAGGCAAAGAGGAGGCGTGACCACCCCGTCCTCCTGTCCGTTTTTATGGGAAATGTTAGATACCTTCCCAAGAAAATGGACGCGGCACGAGAGGAACTTCCAATGAGCTAGCTTGCTGATGTTCACGGATTCATGGCTAACAGACCTAACGCCGGACACCGTCGTGGAATTTGACGGCTTCCAAATACTACTTGCGGACAGGACACTGGAAAGCGGTAAGAGGAAAGAGGAGGGCTGGCTGTGTTTGTTAATGATAGATAGTGTAACCCTAGGCACATCACAGCTAAGGAGCAACTTTCCAGTCGGGACAATGAGCTGCTAGCTGTTAGCATGCGTCCATACTTGACAAGCATCGCGAGTTAACAAGGACGTGCACGTAACAGGTGCGTGAGTAAACTGCTTAAAACTTTGATCGTCATTCAGCTGACCTACAAATTGAGACGCTACAGTCAGTTTGACGTTTTTGTTTGCTTGATTGTGGATTGACATGGAGGAACAAGACAGTGGAAAGCGGACATTAAAAATGACGGAGAAAAGCTGTAGAAGATCACAAGCCTAAACGGATGCAGGCACGCAGGTGCAAATTTGCTCAATTGACCTCCATGCAACGTCAAATTGAACAATTGATGGAGGATGATGCAAATGTTGACGCTGTAAAAAACTGAGCTTCGTGTTTGCTTTAGCGGCATGGAGCAAGAATTTGTGGACCTCAATTCCGGTGTGCAAAATTTAAAGACTGAAGAGGATTTTGCCGATGACCAAAATAACTGGTTTGATCCAAAAAATGTAATTAATGGAAATGTGAGCAATGGAAGAAGGACGTTTTGAAACGTGCAGAGGAAGGATGCAATAAACAAATATCACCTGATGATAGTAGATCTGCATCAACTAACTACACCCATAGAAGTAGAAGTAAAGAATCTAACAGACAGAAGCTCACTTCTGTCAACGTCTTCAATTAAATTAAAGGCTCAAATGGAACGAGCATGTTTAAAGGCAAAGGCTGCTGATTTACAACAAAGGTTGGCACTTGAGCAAGAAGAAGCTGCAATTAAGGCAAAGAAGCAAATGCATGCAATGCAAACGGCACTCCCTGAGTCTGATGCTAAATTGGATGTCTTGAGAAGATATGAAAATACCCAGGAGGATGGTATCCACATTCCTGATGAGTGTGTTACAATTTAAACAAGGAAAAACATTCAATTACCATCACAGCCTATCAGAGCAACAAGCAGTGTTGACCTGAAATGCTCCCACTTCGACTATTCCAATGGCTAGATTTCCACATCAGACAGAAAGTAGAGAACAACAGGGACATGTGCTTGATGGCCTTTGCCAAGCAATCTCACAGCAAGCCAGTGTCGCAGAATACTTAGCAAAGAGTCAAAAAGCATCGCTACTTCCCGAACTTTCCATTCCTACGTTTAAAGGCGACCCTCTGCATTATAAAACCTGTATAGGTGCCATTGAACATGGGATTGAAGGCCGTACAAGTGATAACCGTGATCATCTTCAATTTTAGCTGCAGTATACTAGTGAACAACCACATGAGTTGGTGAAGAGCTGCATCCATATGGAACCTCTGACAGGATATACCAAAGCAAAACAAATCTTGAAGGAGTTTTATGGTGATGACTTCATGATAGCAGAAGCATATTTAAAGGAAGCCATGGATTGGCCAACAATCAAGTCTGAAGATGGTGTTGCACTTCAGTCTTTCACATTATTCCTTATGGGCTGTTTGAACATAATGGCAGATGTTAATTACATGGAGGACTTGGACAACATGGCTAATATAAAGGCATTGGCAAACAAACTTCCATACAGACTTATAGAATCTTGGAGAAAATTTGCCTGCAATCTCCAAGAAAGAACAAATAGAAGAGTGAAGTTTAAGGATTTTGTTGACTTTGTTGACAAGCACGAAAGATTCTATAAAACAGAAAACAAAATCACAACACACAGAAACACCAAAATCAAAGAAAGTCTTCACAACAGTCATTGTGCCCGCCAAGATGGAAAACAACAAAACCACCACGCCAAAGGCAGAACCTGTTTCAGTGGATGCTATTGCCAAACCATGTGCTAATTGTAATGGAGAGCAACAGTCTCACAATTTGTAAGGAATTTAGGAGAAAGCATCACAAGGATAAGATTGACTTCTTGAGGAGCAAGGGTCTGTGTTTTGCATGTTTGATGCACGGTCGCATTAGCAGTTGCTGGAAACAAAAGCTTCAATGTCAAGAATGCTCTAGACTGCATCCTACAGCACTACACATTGTCCATAAACTTCTGCAAAGAAACAGCCTAAGACGATTGTGAATAGCAGTACCTATTAAGCGCCCTCGTACAAACAACAGAAACCTGGGGTGTCACTGGGGCCTGTAAATAGGACTGCATCCTTTCAATAATTCCGGGATGGGTCAAGGCACAAAAAGGAACCAAGACAGTGACGACTTACTGTCCGGTTTAAAAATGCCCTGACGCCTTTTTTTAGACTGAAATAACTTACTAAAGTTTTCGTTTTGTGCCATTCAGAATGGGAGAGGGAGCCAGGAGGCGAAACAGCCGTCTTGCCAGTTCAATCCCGCACACCCTCTGACTCTCACCCTCCGTTCTGCCTTTTTATTGAAACTAACTCATCAATAACTAATCACCAGAAGACAGAAAAGCATCAACAACTAATCACCAAGAGACAGAAAACATCAATAACTCACGGTATAAAGGTCAGTTTAACTAAAGCATCAATAACTAATCACCAGGGACTCCAGCAGGCAGAAAATCATAACCCAAGGTCAGTTTAACTAAACACATCTTCAGGATACGGTGTCTGTGTGTGTGTGTGTTAAAATAACAAGTAAGTGTCTCTGTGTGTGTTAAACATTAATGAGTGTATAAAAACATGATTATGAATACACAAACTGATTACCTATCCTCAGCCTATCTTACATTTCCCCCCTGTTGTGGATTTAAAAATCATGTCCTTACGGCTTTAAGACAGATCATCATAATGAAATCATACAACAGTGTGATCATCAGTGGAGGAGCGAAAACCTCACATTAGGGAAAAATTCCCCTCCTCCCTTCCGGCGTAGAATGAGATCCTCATAATTTGATGACCATCAGGGAATAAAACTTGTCCCTGGGGTGACTTGGTGGAGGCCCTTGCCTCGTTGTAGGAGAGGACAGCCGTCCTTACCTCCCGGATCTTCGTGTATGGTGTGTGTGTGTGTGCACGTGTGTGGACAGGGGCAAGAAGTCCATGTGTTTTTACGTTTTAGTGTCCAGTTTGAGTTCGTCATTCTCAACATTAATCAGGTTGTAACGGTACATTTGGGCAACAAACCTACGATTAACCATCATCTTTGTCATAAAAATAATGCAACATGAACAGACTAAACATAACAAAATGAAAACTATAATTATCCCTATATATTGTTTTTTTAAATTCTTCATAGTGGTCATAACATCAATAATTGTTTCATTTTTATTAAAAATTTAAATGCAGTAATGTACTCCAATCAAGGCTGATATTCCTTTGTTATGTACGTCATTAATTTCCAAACAATATCTAATCTTTTTGTTCTGTGGCTTCAACATATTTATCATCTCATCAATATTAGCACCACAGAGTACTGAGTTTCGAGATCCTCACAATAGTCGTTCTCAAAATGATATTTTTTTTTATCAATTTAGCTTTGTTAAGGTAAGATATTTTATTGACAATCTAACATTAATATGCAAAGAACATGTACATTAGTACGAAATGTAAAAAAAAATTGTGGTGGGGGGGGTGCGAATTGTTTTCTTCTTGGTAGGGGGGGCATGACAGGAAATAATTGAGAACCACTGGTCTAGTCACACACCAGCTCGGGTTCATTCCCTACCAGAGAAATGACATTCCATGTCCCCAGAGCTAGGCGCTTTATGTTGCCGGGGATTGGACTGCCTTTGACTGCCTCCTAGCTCAAAGGAAACCCAAATTCTTTGGTCCCGCCCACTGGTAGTGAGCCGAAGCCCTTGTATTAAATAATAAATAAATACATAAAATAAAAAAATTAATAAATTTAAAAAACGGACCGATCCACTGCTTGGGTTAGTTTGACCCACCTTGAGATCCGTTCCCACTCAGTGACAGTGTCTACAAGCCACTGCCACCAGGCCAGTGAACCGACGTCCAGGCAGTGACAAAAAACGTGATCAAATTACATTGCTCATCATAAGGTGTTTGTGAGACGCTCTTTGTATGTTTCCTCAATTAAGACCTGTTTTCCATTGGTGTATTTGAAAAAAGTGGTGAACCTGTTAAATTCACTACAAAACGTTAAGAAGATGAAAGTAATGTTTGAAGGAATATTATTTTTCTATCGACATGCCGGCGGGCGGGCACAGATAGAGAGTGATAAAGCAGCACCACCCGCGCGGGGCGTGCTGACGAAAAGGCAAGCGCTCCTCCTCTCATCGCGTCCTTATTAAGACAGAAAAAAGACGCTGTTGAATTTGACCTATTCGCAGTTCGAGCAGGTGCTTAACGCTGGAGAATATCACCACTTCGAAGTTCGAACTGCTGTTGAAACGGAGAGGTAAGTGTTTTTCGTTTGTTTTTATTCAAAACATGCCTCGAGTGCATTTGTTCATGGTTAGAGATAGTTGTGTGGAAAACACTATACAAAGTAGCACCATGGATGTGGGCCTACAACACTGGCCTAGCAAACATGTGCTCCTACATCGACATAATTGACGAGCTCCAGTTAAGCATTGAATAATTATAAAACGTCATGGTGCTTTTACTCATTTAAAGAACTAAACCGACGCGTATTTTCATCCGGTGGTCAGGTTTGCATTGAATGTGAGCACGAGGGACGCTAGCTTGTTGCGTTAGCTTTGCGGAGCTAACAGCTTGCACTTTTGTTATAGAACAACAGAATGCAAGTACCATGATAATTTCTGTCATTAATTTTTGTGTAAGACACGATGTTCACTGGTTAATTACATGATTCTTAAAGCAAAGGTTACTGTGAATGCAATTTTGGTAAGATTTTTGTAGTCACACTGCATAAATCTGTCTGTCTGTTGTTTAAACTTCAATATAAACTATTATGGTTGAAATCATTAATTGGGATGGAGGGATTGATATTTTTTTAATTTATAATTTATTTTTCTTACACTGATATTGTTAAAACTCCATTTAGCCTATAGTATTAATAATTCTCAACACAAAACTGTCTTTTTTCTTTATAGAATAAACAATGCCTTCCCTGAGATGCAGGAAGTCCCCAAAGCAGGATACTATTGAACATGCAGTCAAGGGTCTGGACAAGACTGCAGAGTTAGAAGCGAAGTATATAAACTCATTTAAAGGTATGATGTTAACGCTTTTGCTAAGATATATTATTGTTTTCTGATAACCAAGCTGACATCGTTTTTTAAGTGGTTATTTTACATTAAGAGTGTCTTGACCTTTTCTTTTGTCAGTTTCAAGTTATTTCAGTGAGCGTGAAACCTGATGGTAGGAGTTCTATCTAAATTAAGGCTGTACTTGATGACGCCCTCCGGCATTTTTATACCACAATAGACCAGTGAACAAGTCCGATATTGATAGTCTAGTGTAAAGCACGTTATACGTCACAGAGATCACGTGACGCGATCCAATATGACTGTGTATACAGTGTATGTCATTGTTATGAAACTAAATAATCTTAAAGTTTTTTTTTTACGTAACCAGGTGCCATTGACATTTGTACTTTCAGTCCTAATACATACTGGCTAATGCAATGCTGGAAAATGAATTTTGGCTGGTCTGTTCCTTTAAAATCATAAAGAAGGGCTCTGCTCTATCCCTCACAAGAAGCAATGTTTCAAACCACCCTACATTAGTATAGTGGCCCAAATGAATATGATGACTCCTTATTTGTGTGCTTAAAAATATGACGAAGCTATCTTGATTTCCCTGTTAACTAGGTCGAGGAGTATTTACCAAGGCCCCTTTCAGGAAAGACGACTTTATTCTTTATTATGGAGTACAGAGGAAAATTGATAGATTCTGATAAATCTCAACGCAGGAAGATGGATGGAAGAGGCACTGTCTTTTTGTTTGACTTCCGCCGGCAAGAAAAAACTTGGAGGTGAGGCAAAGATTGAGATGTTATCTTATTTTTGTTTTTATTTAAAAAAATAAACACATACTCATCCCATAAGTGTTTGGGGAAAAATCATTCTCTAAGCAAAAATGTATACCGTATTTTCGCACCCAAAAGACGCGCCGTGTCAAAGGGCGCAACACCTGTTGAGGCCGCTATTTCTGTCTTTGTAACATATACTGGACGCACCGCCTGACAAGACGATAGCACAGCTGCTGTTAGCATAGCATGAACTTGGCAGAGCTGCCCACACTGACACAGCCGATAGCAGCCTACTATGCCCCAATAACATGAGCAATCACCCCATTGTTGCAGCAGACGCCAAGTCTCTATTGACAATAGCTGACAATGGCTCAGGCCAATATTAGGTGCATTGGCAATTGCCTACAAAGCAACGTCAGGGGAGGGACTTGGCTG
Organism: Idiotropiscis lumnitzeri; assembly: GCF_059441095.1. Lineage (NCBI taxonomy): Eukaryota > Metazoa > Chordata > Actinopteri > Syngnathiformes > Syngnathidae > Idiotropiscis > Idiotropiscis lumnitzeri. The sequence continues at coordinate 178,158 of NW_028283702.1, forward strand.
CTCACCACACTCCTTAGAGTCACGGTTTCAAAAAAAAATAAAAAACTCATCATACAAGCAAACAATGAAACATAGAAATAAGATTAACACAAACATGTATCTCTCATGCCATCAATATACCCAAAAAAAATGAAAATAATACAAAAGCCACTCAGCCTTAGCTAATTCAAGCAATGCATTCTGGGAGCAGAGACCCACAATCCCATAGCTGTTTAGAGAGATTTGCATGGCTGTTTAAAGAGATGTGCTGTTATGCTTTGGACTTTTTGTCTGTTGTCTAAACCTGGGACGTTTCTTGCTTGCAATAACATAAATGATAAGACAGACTAAAACATTGTGGACAGCTGCCCTTTGTCCAGCTTTTTCCAACACCATCACCCAAACATTATAGTCAGATGGTGTATTTGTCACGGTCGATTGTAAGCATGGACAACTCACTCTTTGCCCAGCAGGGTGTGCTAACATGCACTTCCAACAGCTCGTTGATGACAAGGGCTGATGGACGTGAGTGGTACTTTGTCCATTTAATGGACGCATCGACTGACAGGGCGCTTTGTTTGCTTATGACTGCGAAAATACGGTAATTACTTTTATTCATGCGTTGAATCTGTACAAATGAAAATATAGACCATGAAGTCTAATAGTTAATAGGGTCTGATTCCAATAGAAATTTCTTGTATGATTTGATTTAGAAGATTTAAAAATTGTGGATTTCCTATTTTTATGTTTTGTGTACACAAGATTGTCTCAAAGATTAATTTCTGACATTGATTGAATAATTGTTTTTTTTTTTTTTAAATCTATTTTAAGTGTTGATGCCGCTCAAGAAGATGGCAGTCTGGGAAGACTGGTTAATGATGACCACATGCACCCCAACTGTAAAATGAAGAAGAAGACAACAGAGGACAGACCACACCTCTGTCTGTTTGCGCTCCGAGACATTGATGTTGGCGAAGAAATAACTTAAGACTATGGACCAGCTGGCCTTGGAGAACACAGGTTTGTAAGATGCATCTTTAAGTACAATAACAGAGCCCACTTGTGGTGTTCTGGTGATGTAGTTTCCAATTAGTTTGGCAATCTAATAAATGTATGTTGAGGTTTCTATGGAAGTTGAACATGCTGACTGACTGGGGGAGTTCTCCATTGTCCACTATCTGTAATTCAAATTTGTGGGTCTGAGTCAAAGTTTGGCTCTTCAGGAACAACGAACTGGTCAGGGAGTGACAGTATTACAAAGTTCTGCGTTACTCTTTTCTGGGCGGTGGCCCTGTTAGGCCATCATATGCCATATTGCAAATATCCCCATTGTGGGACTAATTAAGGACATCTTTATGTTGTGGTTTCCCTACCAGAACCAGCACCAACCCTGTATATTCATGATATAAAACACTGTTTCAATTTGATATTTAGCCTTTCTATACTGTAAAAATAGAAGACCCCAGGCTTTCCTGCGCCCCCTTGCCCAATTGGTGGTGTTCAGGAGACAACCTGGGACTGAAATATCAGTCACAACCAGTGTTGTTTTCGTCACTGATGACTATGACGAAAATACTTCGTTAACGCCCCTTTTTTAATGACGATGACAAGCTAAACGAGGTTCTTTTATGACGAAAACATGACGTGATGTACATGAATTTTTTTCGTTGACGAGACAAAATTGTTAGCATGTGGTTCATAAATTATTTTATGTTGCTTTTAGTGAAATAAAGCCACAACAGTTGCCCAACAAAATGTTTTGCTTCTCTGCTTATTTTGGAGCAGTGAGCATTGATTCCACTGTTGCCACTTTTTTCTGTTTGTAATGAAGAATCCTTTGTAGTCCATCCAAAAGTCTTTGTTATTGGGTGGAAACCTTGAATGCCTTGTTTTAACTCAAATGGACTTAAACCCATCCATCCATCCATCCGTTATCTGTACCGCTTCTCCTCACTAGGGTCGCGGGGGGTGTTGGAGCCGATCCCAGCTGTCTTCGGCAGTAGGCGAGGTACACCCTTGAATTGGTGTCCAGCCAATCGCAGGGCATACATAGACGAACAACCATCCACGCTCACACTCATGCCTAGGGGCAATTAGAGTGTCCAAGCAACTTGCCATGCATGTTTTAAGAATATGGGAGGAAACCGAATTACCCAGAGGAAACCCATGCAGGAAGGCCGGAGCCAGAATCGTACCTACGACCTCAATATTGTGAGGCCATCCTGCTAACCAGTTGGGCCACCGTGCCGCTTGGACTAAAACCTTTGTGAATAAATTGACGAAAACTAGGGTAAAACTTTTTTTGCGTTTCCGTCGATTAAAACTGGACTAAAACCCTTTTTTTAGTTTTCGTTGACTAAAACTGGACTAAAACTATAACGAATTGGGATGACTAAATGTGATGTAAACAAATCAGCACTTTGTCCAAATGACTTGGACAAAATCTAAAATGCCTGCCAAAAACAACACTGGTCACAACACGCGTCTACAGAAGATTAATTGGCATGGGCGAAATTAATTAGTTTTATTTCATTCATGAGCTTATGTTTTGTTTTGGGTGGCTAAGGCTTAAAATGTGTAAAAATCTAATCCAACCTCAAATATAATTAATTCAATAAATTTATGATGCTACTAAAACATCGAAGCAGCCTCCTCCAGGCTTTACAGACTCAGAAATGGAGGTATGCGTATCGTGTACTCATCCTGTCGTGTCTCGAGATGTTAAAATTGCAGTTAGATAGACGTGTGCTGATTAGACAAGACTTCTAATATATCTGGTGTCACAGGATATTTGTCAGTGAATGTGTATGTCTGGTTTGAGGCTCACTCAGCTTTTTCTTGTGTTGTGGGGTCCAGTTGAGTTGAATTGCGTGTCAGGTATGTTGGCCATCTGACACCCAACTGTCAGGTTTGTGTTTGTGGGGACCCCGTAGAGCCATTTTTATTGTTGACATAAATCATAGCTAATCATCTTTTCCTTCATTATCATATGAAATACAGTTAGGAGTTGTATGTGCCTTTACTATGTTATAATCTTAGAACCTACCAGCCACTACAGGTGTCCGACAAGAAGACTTTTGGCTGTCCTGTGCTCCATTGCGCCCCTGGTGGCGTTCAAAAGACAACCTGTGACTGAAATATCAGTCACAACATATCTCTACTGAAGATTAATTGTCATGCGCTAAAGTAATTGGTTTTGTTTCATTCGTGAACTTGTTAGTTTTTGTTTTGGGTGGCCAAAGCCTAAAATGTGTAAAATTCTGATCCATTTTCTTTTTTTAATTCATTAAATTAATATTCAACTTGTTCATTAGGATGGAGGACAACCGACAATGACTGAATCGGCTGAGGTTGATGCCACCAGAACATCGAAGCAGCCTTCTCAAGTTTTGACAGACTCTGAAAAGGAGGTATGCGTATCATGTGGTCATCCTGTCGTGTCTTGAGATGTTAAAATTACAGTTAGATAGACCTGTGCTGGTTGGACAAGTTTTCTAATATATCTGGACATAAATCGTAGCTAATAATATTTTCCCTCATCATCATATGATATACAGTTATGCCTAGTATATGTCTTTACTATGTTACAATCTAAGAACCTACCAGCCACTACAGTTCTCTCATTGGGAGACTTAAGCTTTCGTCAGGTTGTCGACTGCTGCATTGCCCTCTTATTGGCTTTAAGTACACAACCTGTAACTGAATTATCTGTCAGAACAGAACCTATGTGTCTACAGCAGGTGATTTGGCATGTGGATTCTTCAGATTTTTAGAAAATAGGTAAAATTGTGATCAAAAGTTTAAAATGTCTAAAATTCTGGTATAGTTTGCAATAGTATATCTATTAAATCATTTCAAAACTTCTTAACAAGGATGGAGAACATTGGCTGTGACCGAATTGGTTGAGGTTTAGATTACCAGGACCATTGAGCAGCCTCCTCGGGATCTACAAATTTAGGAATGAAGATATGCATCCCATGTTACAATCCTGTTATGGCCCGAGGTTTTGAAGTTGCAGTTACATATTGGGCTGGGCGATATGGCTGATAAGTACATAGCGATATAAGTATTTCATATGGGTCCATCGATACACATTGAATTCTTTTTTTATATTATTTTATTTATTATCGTTTTTATTTTCCAATATTTTCACTGCCCTGTTAAAAAAACATTTAATGTAGTTTTCCTCCCGGGAGCTTTTTGTTACGGTCAATTAATTTTGTTATTACATTATTTTGTCATATCATTCATCAATATTTTAGTTTTTTTTTTTTTTTCAAATAGAATTAAGACCTTTTTCTGTGCAGATTCCTCTGGGGATTAAGTATTTAATGGGTTCTCAATTTTCTCTTGGACTCTGATGCAACCCAGTCTCCTCCCTTGGACAAAAAATATGGGCTGAATCTTCCTTGGAATAACGACACAGATTCTGACGAATCATTGTCAAATCCTGCCCCTGAACTTTGCGCCTCAGACCCAGACCATATTACTATCCCAAGGCTCAGGAGGACCAAAAGTATACAGGTAAACAACCCATATAGATTTCAGGGAATCTTACAAGCAAATTGCATATATTTTATTGGTCTCCTGCCTTCTATCCTTTATATTTCGTTGTTGTTGTTTTTTAGATTAAAAAAACAGGCTGACTTTGGAATGGATAAGCATTATTACTCCAACTCAGATGACAGTGGAGATGAATATATTCCGGATACAAGTGAGGCCTCTGATTCAGACGGAAGTGAATCTTTGAAAATTGTGGACCCTCTCTTGAAGTCTAAGAATGCCTTCAGAGATTTTTCTCCCACACCACGAATCTCAAAAGCCACCTCAACGCAGGTTGTTAATCAAGGGCGTTCACCCGTTCGGAGGAGTAGCAGCACTGGTGTGATTCTTGAATTCTATGGCTCTTCAAATATTTGTGCAGTTTAACACAAATCATCCAAAATAGAATTCAAGCACATCTGTGACAGAAATTCAAATTCAGAAGTCAAAGAGAGAGAACAAAAAAAAAAATCTAATGCTGCGCTTCTTCCGAAGACATATACTGTAAACATTAAATGTATGTTAGGACAATCTTGAAAAAAGTATTAGAACACCCTTTACTTTTATTTCTTGTTAATTTTATTAACCAAAATATGTCCATTTTTATTACAGATTAATGAATACAAAATTAAAACTCTAATCAGCTACTTTTTAATCGTTATATTTGTATAAACAAATGTTATACATCTGTGTGTTAACTTATACAAGAAATGACGGAAAAGCAAGGGTGGTTTAGTATTTTTTTATCGTATATAGTCTGTATAATATCTTTAACCTATGCTGATGCTGTTTAATACTGATTTAAATAATAATAATAATGTCATAATCTGTTGGTTTTACATGAACAAAACCTTTCAAGCACTTTTTAAAATTCTAAATACTACCTCTTGTCAGTAAGTTGGTTCACAGCACTGCCTTGGAGTGAAAGTGTGTAGTGCTGAGACAGTCGGTATGTGCTGAGTCGTCTGACGTTTGTGTGACTGGTACCCAGGAAGGTAGCAAAACCAGGCAGTGTGTATGTCGTACCCAGGAAGGCAGAGAAACCAAGCAATATGTATGTGGTACCCACGAAGGCAGAGAAACTAAGCAGTGTGTATGTGGTACCCGGGAAGGTAGCAAAACCAGGGAGTGTGCATAGATACAGACCCCAAAAGTGATTAAAACCAAATAAAGTCCCCAGAAGATCATCTGTAGTCAGGTGAAGGACCCTGTACTTTGTTCAACTCATTTACTCCCTTAGACGTACAAAGACGTCTTTTAATGCAATGGCGCCCTCTACCAAAGACGTATAAGTACGTTTCCTGTCTTTTTTACGTCATAGTGTACATAAGGGTCTGATGCAACCTCTGACTGAGAATCAGCCTTGTCCGCATTGTGAATCATGTAAAAATCACCCAGCAGGGGGCAGAGGTGCAAAAGATCCGCCTTGAATCTGCGCCAGAGGTACAAATGGGGGGCGGGATCCTGGGGTAGACTTATAAGTGTGGAGAGCAGCGTGGGTAGCAGCAGCATCGGCAGCACTAGCAGCAGTCGCATTAGTAGCGTTAGCAATGAAATCCTCCAAGCAAATGACGATCGAGGAATGCGTTTTTGTAAAAAAAAGCTTCCTAAAAGCATCAAGGCGATGGAGACGCTTTGGTTGAGAGGATGACGCTTCGTCATCGTCACAACAAACAGGCGTCTAAAGAGGGTGCGCGTGCCTTGCGGCCTGCATCGCCTGCCTTCGGACAATAGCCAAAGCAGCTGAGAGTCCTCACCAGATCCCCCCGAACGAGGAGGTAAGCGCTCGCAAGTTACCATTGAACATGTGGTTTTACCCCTCATGCTTTTATTGTACATATCATGCATCTTGCGGGCAGAAAATGTCGCATAAATGTGCAGTTAGACGCGAGCGTATCTCCTCCCCGACGAGGAAACAACAATACTGAATGGTGTGGTAATCATGCATACTTTCTAAAATTCACAGATTGTGCATCCCGCGGCAAGAAAGTTCCTCCTCGTCTTGTTGGTGTAAAGAAAGGTAAATTATAATATGAAACTTCACACGCCAGCAATAAAATGCAGCAATAAATATATATTTCCAATTGTTTATATTTCTGTAATTTACAGGTTGTGCATCAGGAAGCAGTGGTTCCGGATGGCGTCACACTGGATGGCAACCGAGGAAAATCGACTTTACAGCAACCCCTGGACCACTGAATGCCGCTGCCCATTTGGAGTCTGAGGAGCCAGCTGATTTCCTGCAGCTGTTTCTCACGGATGAGCTTCTGCAGCACATCGCGGATGCCAGCAATCACTTCCCAGACAATTATTTTCACACAAACCCCAGTGGACAAACACAAGCTCGCCTATTTTCCACGGACCAGCAAAGCCAGACCACAACGAAAGTGTCGGGTCTGTTTGCGCAAAGGCAAACGGAGTGAAACAAGAATGTGGTGTGAACTATGTTGTGTGCCCTTGCATCAAGGCAACTGTTTTATTTTATATCACACCAAAAAAAAGTATGTATGACACTGATGTATTTCATTTTTGTACATAGTTCAACAGTTCAGTCGTTTAGTGTTATGTGCAAATAAATTTATTTTATCAAAAACATATTTTTTGTGCTTTTTTTTGTTATTTTATAGAAGGCATGCATTATTTAGATGTTAGAGGTGTCATAAAAGCCATAAATAATAGTGTCAAAGTTCAAATTATGGTCAAAATGCATCAGTTTACAAAAAGCTCATTTTCTCAGTTTTTTCCCCAGGGATTGGAGTTTTCATGAAATTTAGCTATTTTCAAATGCCGATTGTTCAAGAATGGAAAAAGATAGGAACAAACATTTTTTTTCTGTTGAAAGAAGAGAGTCTCATCTTTCTTCGGGTGTGCTCCATGTCTATATAGCATTAGAATACAATATTCTGTGGGCCTTGCAATATTAGTCAAAACCCAGGAAAACTCTGGGATTGAGTGGGTTGCTCCAGTGAAAATGGCTGGTATTTAATGAGTTAAGACTGGTTAGGACATCCGGCTCGCAGTCCCAAGGTGCAGGGTTCGATCCCGGGACCCAGCTTTCCTGTGTGGAGGTTGCATTTGTGAGTGAGTTTGAGCGCAGATGGTTGTTCGTCTTTGCGTGCCCTGCGATTGGCTGGCAACCACTTCAGGGTGTGCCCCGCCTACTGCCCGTTGACAGCTGGGTAGGCTCCAGCACGCTATCCTTGTGAGAATAAGCGGATTGGATATTACATGTATGTGTTTATGCCCTAGGCCAGGCGAGGGCAAACTACGGCCCGGGGGCCACATGCGGCCCGTTAAAAGTTTTAATCCGGGCCGCCGAACTTGAAAAAAATTTAATGAATAAACCTTGTTAATGTTTTATTTTCTAAACACTGTGGTTTTCAAAGACAAATATTATTGTTGGAATGCTTTTATTCACTTTCATATAAAATTAAATGTATTTTTTTTCTCAGATGAGGTGAGGTTTCCAAAACACTCCATCCATCTGCTCCTGGTCCGGCCCCTCTGTCATATTTTAGAACCCATTGTGGTCCTCCAATCAAAAAGTTTGCCCGCCCCTGCCCTAGGCTTTGTGTCTTTGCTTGGTTGACTGTGTAATGAGTGTATGAATGCATTTCTTTCTACCAGACACCTTGGACTTCCCATGGCAGATTAATAATCTATTTTATCTATCCATCAGGGTCACGAATGTCATTTGATGAGTAGAGAATTTAGAGTCTCCAATTAACCTAATATACATGGATTTGCGCATGGAAACCTGAGAAAAAGCCCTTAGTCCTACTTTTCCATCTGAACCACTTTATCCTCACGAGGGTCACAGCCGTGACATCCCAGCTGACTTCAGAAAGTAAGTGGGCGACGACTCATGATCTCTTGGTTGAATAATATTGTTAGGGGCTCAAAATGGCCCTCTACAATAAAATGGCAGAAGAATATTACATACTCTCTGGCAGAAGAATATTGCGTTTTTTTGTTTTGTCCAATTAACTTAAATAAAACTTGGGAAAATTTAATGATTACATGTAAACCAGCTGGTCTTCCCCATACCAAGCCCTGGCTAAAACTGACTGAAAAATGCATGATGTGTGCCTTTTAAACTCCTCGGCCCATCCACTATGCCAGGGATGGGCAAACTTTTTGATTGGGAGGGGGGGGGGGCACAATGAGTCCTAAAATACATTTAATTTTAAACGAAAGTGAACAAAAGCATTACAACAATATATATGTCTTTGAAAAACCACAGTATTTAGAAAATAAACCATTAACAAGGCTTATTCATTTAATTTTTTTCAAGTTTGGGGGGCTGGATTGAAACGTTTAACGGGCCACAAGTGGCCCCCGGGCCGTAGTTTGCCCAAGTGCCCTAAGCCAATTGATTCTAAAAAATAACAGTTTTCTTCATCAAAACAACATTTTATGATCAACATAAATGTTAGTGAGTACATAAAGGTATACTCATTCGATCTATCATAACCCCATGCACTTAGACTGTACAAAAAAAAGAAAATTTTTATTTTAAAACCTAGTATTTCGCCATGACGTCACACGCTAGCGTCAAGTGCTTGGCGCTAAAAACCCGGAAGTAACAGCGGCGCTCGGTTTGAAAGTGGAGAGTTGTGCATGGTAGGCGAGTTCGGGAGAAATGTTTGTTGAACACGAGGACTGTGGCGTAGAAGATGGTTTAACAGCGATCTAGTGCGCACCCAACCGTGATGGCTGACCAACGAAATAAATGTGGACCGACGGAGTGGACTGACAGGACGTGGAAAACAGGTGTGTGGCATGTGTGCGTGTGCACGAATGTGGTAGCGCGTTCACTATGGTGGCAGCGATCGCAAAGCAGCAGCACCACTCCTTGACAAAAGTATTGTACTTTCTCTGATGTTTTGGGTTTGCTCTGCTTTGGGGTTTGTAGTTCTGGCCACGCAAAAGTAACAAAGCAAGTTCTTGGATGTCTGCTTTTTTCTTGAACTGTTAATTGGTTAACATCGTGGCTCTTATTTTTATCTAATGTATGGAGTTTGGTGGCTATCTATATGCACAACTATATTAGTTGCACTTGAAATTGCATACAGAAAATTAGTATAAATAGGTTACGCTATAAAGTATAACAATATTAACAATCGTTATTGTTGTTACTGTTTATTTATTTTATTTTGCAATAACTGTGCTCCAAGCTTAGCTGTTGTGCCAGCTGCCAAGTAAAAATATGTAATCTCACTCAATAATAGGAATAAATACTTAACTAACATCTCAATTTTTCGGGTTGGGCTGTGGGGGAGGGGAGGGTGGCTGCCTGACATAAAGCAGACTGTCCTGCACATGCGCAGACCAGCCGAGTGTGTGAAGTGTGCGTAAGTGCAGTACCGGGACCGACCACTAGACAGCGATCCTGAGTAATTTTTCCGCACACACATTTCTAGCACACTCGTCTTGTTTTTGTGACCTTCCTGGGAAGCCCTGAAACTTTGACAGGACCTCCCCCTGAGCTTCTTATCACTGAATTCAATGCTCTTTTTTGTGGGGCCCAGATTTTTGGTCCCCACAAAAATTTTGGTCCCCTACAGTGGGTGTGCTGTCCGATGTTGGTCCCCAACATGTAGCTTATACAAACACACACACACACCCCTACTTGTTTTTGTGACATTGTTGGGCCACCTGAGCAAAACTCACATTGTGGGAACCACCCTTTCTAGTGGTTGTACAGCTCTGAAAAAAATCAGGCAGTGTCCAGGAATTTAGTTAAACACAAAAAACACTTCAAATTACCAATTAATGACCTGGAGGTCAAATGAGTGACTCAAGTGCATGTAATTCAGTCACTGTAGCCCAAAGATTCTCTGGGCCAGTGGATGAACCATTATTCGTCTTGGACAGCATTGAAGCAGGCCGTAGCCTGGTTTCTAAAGCTGAAAGACTTACTGACAGAGTAAAGGAAAATAGAAAGGAGTTAATCACATTAGGTGAAGAAGGCAAGATGAATTTATTCAAGAGAACTGTCAAAGGAAAGTATTTGACCTGCAACGACTTGGATAAAGCAGAAAGAGAACTTGTGAAATACTGTCAAAGGCGAAGTTTCAAAAAAGATTTAGCCATATTTGAAAAACAAAAAAGGGTGAAGAAAAGTAGCCCACTTTACAAGTTCAATATAGTACTTCAAGATGGTGTCATGAGGGTTGGTGGACAGTTGAGCCACGCAGCCATGCCTGAAACAGCAAAACAGCAAGCCATCTTGCCAAGGATTCACATAACACAAAGCTAGTCCTGAGATACATTCATGAGATTACAGCTCATGCTGGAAGGAACCACATGATGGCTAATCTGCATCAACAGTTTTGGATACCTCGAGCTGCTAGAGTCATCAGAAGAGTGCTACCTGACGATCCGCCTTTCAAGAGAATTGGCGTTGATTATTTTGGTCCATTCTAAGTAAGTAGGGTTAGAGGACAAGTAAAGAGATACGGCGTGATTTTTACATGTCTCGCTGTACGAGCCGTACATCTGGAAATTGCATCTTCACGTGACACAGATGCTTGTCTCAACGCAATCCGAAGATTTCTTGTCAGAAGAGGACAAGTGAGAGAGATGTATTCTGATAACGGAACCAACTTTAGATCAGCTGACAGTGAAATGAAGAAATCAATCAAAGAATGGAACACTAAGTAAATCGAGAAACACTTGCTGCAAAAAGGTATTCAGTGGCATAGCAATCCCCCAGCAGGTTCCCACCACGGAGGAAGCTGTGAGCGACTTATTTGGTCTGTGAGAAAAATCCTGAATGTCACTGTAAAAGAACAAATTTCGGGTGAAGAAAGTCAATATACCTTGCTTGGTGAGGCTGAAGCAGTTATAAACAGCAGGCCTATCACAAGGACATCTTCCGACCTCAACGACTTGGAAGCACTCACACCCAACACTCTGTTGTGGCTGAAGGTCAAACCTGAGTTACCTCCTGGAGTCTTCTGTAAAGACGACCAATACGCCCCGATACGTACCTCTGGGAATGAGCTGGTCAGCTCTTTAAAGAGTATTATGTAAGTTGAAATACATTAATCCATTTTTCTTTTTTGGACCATCTTTAACTGTGTAGTGTGTAATGTCTAAAATACAAAATGATCTGATTTTAGGGTGCAGTTGACGACTGTGGCACAGGTCCTCGCTCTACAAGTGCTAATAGTCTTCGGCAAAGAGAAAAATCTGCCATAAGGCACAGAAAACATTGGCATCAGAGTAAATGGATGCATGTTTTTGCAATGTGCGAGGAAACTGGCGAACTCAGAGAAAACTACGCAGGCTTGGGAGAACATGCAAACTCTACACAGGAAGGCCGGAGCCGGAATCGATCCCACAACCTCTGCATTGTGAGACCATCGTGCTCACAAGTCGCCCACCGTGGCGGCCGTCCATTATGAATGCCATCCCACCATCCATTATCTGTACGGCTTCTCCTCACAAGGGTTGCGGGGGGTGCTGGAGCCTATCCCAGCTATCTTGGGGCAGTAGGTGGGGTACACCCTAAACTGGTTGCCAGCCAATCGCAGGTCACACAAAGACAAACAACCATCCGCGCTCACACTCACACCAATTTAGGGTGTCCAAACAACCTGCCATGCATGTGTTTGGAATGTGGGAGGAAACCGGAGAACCCACGCAGGCGTGTGGGAAACATGCAAACTCCAAACAGGAAAGCCGGAATCAATCCCGCGACCTCTGCATTGTGAGACCATCGTGCTAACAAGTCGCCCACCATGCATCCCTGCTAAATAAATGATTAATTTTTACATTTTAGTATTTGTAAGCGATCTTGTGTTCATGACAGCATTTTCAACAGTGTGGGTGTTTGTATGAAAGCATTTCACTCGTGTATGGGCATGAGCATGTTTCAGTTGTATTTATGAATAACAATAATTTCACAATTGTGCCTGAGCGCCTTTCACTGGTGTGTATGAGAATGTTTCACCTATGTGTATGAGCGCATTTGACGAGTGTATGAGCAACAACTATTTCACTAGTGTGTATGAGAGCGTTTCACTCGTATGTATGATAGCGTTTCATAAGTATGCATGAGCAACAACAATTTCACTGGTGTGTAAGAGTGCATTTCAGAAGTGTGAAGCGATTCCTGACTTTTGTCCCCAACGGCACCTCATACTCCCCATCTCCCGCTCACTTCTCCTGACCCCATGAGCCATCCCCGTTGCTACTACATGGAGATTTGATGTGTTTTTTTGTTTTTTTTTGTTATTAGCTTCTTCAACATCTCTTCTGATTCTCATCTCTTCTCTGGCGCTCGTCTCCGCCTGTCTGATTTGAAGTCGACCTCAGAATTTGCACTATTTTGACATGACTTCTGTGGTAATCACTACTGACATATTGTGTCATTTGCTCAATAATACATTAAAATTATAATAAATAATAAAAATGGGTCCGGTGCCGAGCTCTGGCTTCATATCTTTAAAAGTGGTCTTCTCAAATCTGTTACTAATGGCCTCTAAATCGGTTGTGGTAGAGAAGGGGCAAATTAGACCTTATGGCATCTTAATTTGGTCAAGTCTTGTACCCATTTTCAAGGCCAGCGACTATTGCTTTAGCTATATACAAGAAAAGGATTACTCTGAATATACACAACAACAAATCCCAGATGTCCATCCCAAATGTTGTTTCAAAATAATCCAGTTCAGATGATAAACAAATGTATTGGTATGTTGAGGTCATTATTTCAAATCAAAATATACACTTCTTTTTCAGACAATGGGGAGGATCGAAGAAGTGGAAAAGTTGCAGGAGTAACTTCAAAACAATGCAAAGAGACAGAATCTGGAAGAATGTCAAGTTTGTCCATGTTTATATTTCTGGAATTTAGTGGGCGTGCATCTCGAAATGTTTGGGGATGGTTCGGGCTGCCAGACAAGACTTTCACTGCGAGCGCTGGACCACTGGATGCTGCGGCAAACAGCGGACTTCTTGCAGCTATTTATTACCAACAAGCTACTCCTGCACATCAATGATGCGGATGGCACAGACTGCTTTGCAGACAATTATTTTGAGGCAAAACCAAGAGGTCTGTAAGCACTCTGAAAACAAAGTAAAATATTTGACACCCACGGCAAAGAAAGCCATGCTACAGCATAGGGCTGGGCGATAAACCGAAAATTTACCGTTACCGAAATTTATTACAATGACCGAAATCATTTTGCCCATGTCGGTAAATTCGATGAATAAAAAAAGAAAAGCCTTTTGTCTGCGGCAATGTTCATGCCCCTTTAAGACCGCTACAGCGCCTCTAGTCATGTGACTCCACCCGTCTGTCGCTCTCGTTGCTGGCGATTCAAATCCAGAAGCTTTCTCACCACCCACAACACAACCATGCTGTGCTGAAAGTTCAAAGTGAGAAGCAAGGTTCGACAAGTGACAACAGCCCATGAACGGAGGCGACACCATACGAGAGAACGTCTCAGAGGTGGACGCGATAGCCTAGCACTAGCTAAAGATAAAGCTCGTCTAGTTACGTGGCGCGCACAGGATTTAAACGCTTCATGAAAGCCGTATTTCCCGATATGGACTACATCGGGCCGGGAGCTTAGACATGTCAAGCATTTTGCATCTACATCCGACTTGTGGTCGGGTCGCAACATGGATCCCTGATTGAGCCTAACTGTGCATTCCATAGATGACAAGTGGCGACTGCGCAGCAGAGTACTCGAGACGGCACATTTTCCCCGATAATACCCACTTGTTTATTTGGCTTGCATTGACATTTTCTTTCATTTTATTTCGCGTTTTTTTATTTGCCATTATTTACATCATGAGAGCATCTTGGCGCAATCTATTTGCAGAAAAAGATTTCGCAAGAGGTACCCTTTTTCTTTGTGACATTGTTCAAGTCATGCAAAGCAAGCTCAGGGTTCGCGGTTAACCGCTTCCCGATTGCCCGGGGCAAGTGAAATTTGGCCACGGGCAAGGTAAAATTATGGGCAACTTGCCCGACCGGGCAAGCATTTTTTAAAGCAGCCAAATATCTTTAATTTTGACGAAAACGGTGGTGTGATCTGTTTGTGTGCACTGTATGGTGATGGTTTAACCCAGACAACCCCTTATGTTTTGGTATGGTCCATTGGCCTTATCGGGGGTAATGGGCGGGCGCTACGGGGATCAGTTAGTTCAGTGAATGTCGAGTTAAAGTGGACGTCAATAAATCCCGCAGTATTGGAACTCGCTGTCGTAGCATCCTCATTTGAAGTTTGAAAAACACAACAAAAACCTACGATATTTTGGCCGAAAATTGACAGCCGGAAGTTTTCTTACCTTCTGCGCATGTTTACGAGTGGCGACGAGTTCGTTCAAATCCGAACATTTCGGATTCCTCTGACATGACTAAAATAGCTCGAATATTTTTAAGTAGACAATTCAGTTGTGAGTAAGGAAGGGAGTAATATTTGATTATTGGCTGTTAATTCATTAGCTCCATGATGTGACCTGACATAGTGTCAGTGACTGTGTTCTGTTTATGCTATGAAACTTATGGAGGCAGCACCACAGGCACTGGTCTTAAAGGAATACACAAATTTGCCACACTCATAATTTACTCATGTGATTCCTCAATTAATACGCTCTCCTGGACTTAAAATTGATCATCTGGATTGCTGTAATATCATTTTCCCAATTTAACATGCAGATTTGTTAATTATTAAAACTACAATTAACATTTTCAATAACTGCACAGGATGATACATTTGCTCTTGTGAGTAGGGTTTCATGGTTGATGATGAAAACAAGATTAATTTATGCTTATCAGATTATATGTTTATTTACATTTGTGGCGCACATTTTACAACCATAAACATTTTATTCTTAGAGAAAAAAAATTGTCACTTGCCCAAGTCGGGCAAGTAATTTGGCCACTCGGGCAAGGCAAATTTTAGTGGCACTTGCCCTATGGGCAAGCAGTTTTTAAAGTTAACCGCGAACCCTGCAAGCTATTTGGAATGTTCATACAAATGATTTTTGTACTTTTATTTTTCATTGAAAGTAAAGTGTACCAGTTGGTCAATAAAAAAAACAGTCAATATGCAATTCCTGCATTTATTTTGATTTTAGTCCACGTGGGAATTTATTGTGCATTTATCGTTATCGAGGTAAAATTGCTCGATTTCTCGCGATATTGATTTGAGGTCATATCGCCCAGCCCTTCTACAGCATGTATACAGTGTGAGACGTGTTGTGTTCACTTGCTCCAATGCAATTGTTTTTAAGTGTATACCACATACCCAACGAATTGTGTAATTTGTATGGCGGGGTGTACACATGCGTTGCAAAAACACATGCACACACTGTCACTCACGCACTTCCGTATATAGTTTATTTCAGCACCTTTTGTCATGCTGTTTTTATTTTATAGAAGGAAAGCATTATTTTGATGTCTGAGCTGTCACGAAAGAAAAAATAGAACTGTTGAAGTCAAGTCAAGCTTGTGCTTGAAATGTTTGTTCTTAGTTTCTCAGTTTTTCGTGAGCAATGGGAATTCAGTTATATTCAAACGCTGTCAGGTAAAGGCTCCATATTTTTATAGCATTATAGCACACTATTCTGTGGGCGCTAGAATTGAAGGGTTTGCGTTAGTAAAAATAGGTGGGATTAAATGAGCTGAAGTGTATCTCTTGAGTGCTCCTTAAATATTTGCCTGTGTTGGTATATTTTATTTTGGTCGTGTCATGTTTATTCTTACGCTGAAAGAGACATGAGGTGTTCGAAAAAAATAAATGATTTTTTTTTTCCCGGTCAAAACTACCAATGGTGTCTGTTTTTTTTCCCTCCGTGAAATGTACGAGTTATCACTTTGACGCACATGATGTCACGTGGCTGGAGGACTGGAAACTTGCACGAACAACATTTACGTTGAAATGTAACAATGACACATATATCGACATCTAACAAACATGCATGGGCATCTAACATTGACACTTACATTGACGTCTATAACATAAACCATTACAATCACATCTAACAAACACGGACATCTAACAGACACATCGACATCCATCATAAACATTTACATAGACATCGACATCTAACCAACCTCTACATAGACATCTTACACACATCGACATCTAACAAACATTTACATAGACATCTAACATAAACACATCTAATATAGACACATAGATTGACATCTAACATCGACACATTGAGATCTAACATAGACATACATTGACATCTAACATAAGACTGTTACATCGACAACTAACATCGACACAAGGCTTTGTCAAATGACACGTCATGACGACATATACAGAGACACAAGGCACAACAGCATATTTTTGGTACAAATTGAACCCGATATGTTAGCTACCTCGTTCGACTTAAAGGGTTAGCGAACTTGTTATGGTGGTTGAGGCGTGGTGGCTACCCAGCTCGTGTAGTGTATATTAAACTTAAGTTAATAATTTATGACCAGTAAACACGGATGTTGTAACGCAAAACAATGTTCAAATGTTAGTTTTTTTTCAACACATTTCATGAGAAAAAGCTCTACTTGTCTGTGAGAAATGTATGTTGTAGACCCATTATATAACACAATATTACACAATTTTACATTGGAATTTCATTTAATAAAACATTGACAATTATCTTTACAAACACTGTGTATGATTCATCTTTTCATTTGTTGTTCAATGAGCAAAACAGTGGCGATCAAAACAGTGCAAATTAAATGACATTTTATAGGTATCTGGTTGCAATACAGTGAACCCTCGCTACTTCGCGGTTCACCTTTCGCGGGTTCAGTGCTTCGCGGGTCTAAAAAATATTCGGGGGCATTGTAGTTTCGCCGAGCGGCACGACGGGGCGCTGGAGTGGTTAGACGGCCGGCGTCCGCCGAAGAAGAACGTGGGCGAAGAGGAGAGTGGACAAAGAAGAGCACGTTCCCCCGGGCACGATTTGGGGCGACGTTTCGCGCGGTTCGGACCGTACCAGAGCTCCGGCCAGCGTGCGTGGCAGTTAAGCCGAAGAGGAACAACTTCCGCCCGGGCACTAGCGGGGCGACATTTCGCTCCGTTCGGGACCGTGCGAGAGCTCCGGAGGAGACCGGCCGGCGTGCGTGGTTGTTAAGCCGAAGAGGAACACCTTCCGCCCGGGCATGAGCGGAGCGCGAGGCTGTCAGTTATGAATGAATAAATGAATAAATAAATGAAGAATGCCAGGGCACACCGGACGGCGTACCAGCAGGTAAAAGTCGAAGTAATTAAATAAATACAAAAAGAAGTAATTGAATAAATACAAAAATAATGGCTGGGGAATAAAAAAATGTTTTAATAATTTTTTTTTTTTGTTATAACATGCATTTCACCCTCTCTCTCTCTACCCGTATATATATATATATATATATATATATATTATTATTTTATTTATTTATTTTTTTAAGCATTTTTGAAGGTGCGCCGCTACTTCGCACTTTTTTTTTAAAGCATTTTTGAAGGTGCGCCGCTACTTCGCACTTTTTTTTTTTTAAGCATTTTTGAAGGTGCGCCGCTACTTCGCGGATTTTCAGTTTTCGCGGGTGGTCTCGGTCCCCATTAACCGCGATAACCGAGGGTTCACTGTAGTAAGTTACATTCTAATTTACATTGACAGGTAATGGAAATGACTACTGGTAACCTCAATTGAACTGTATTTCAGTCAGAATGCCTCAAACATCATAAAAAAATAAAACGTTGAGTATTATTTCTCCTTCAAAATGTCAGAAGAAATACTCTATAATGGCCTGACGACATTAACATAGCTTATAGTATATAGCAGGGGTGGGAAAACTTTTTTATTGGCGGGCCACAATGGGTTCTAAAATTTGGCAGAGGGGCTGGACCAGGAGCAGATGGATGGAGTGTTTTGGTAACCTCATCTCATCTGAGAAAAAAAATACATTTAATTTTAAATGAAAGTGAACAAAAGCTTGTCTTTGAAAAACCACACTATTTTGAAAATAAAACATTAACAAGGTTTTTTTTTTTTTTTTTCAAATTCGGCGGGCCGGATTAAAACGTTTAACGGGCCGCATGTGGCCCCCGGGCCGTAGTTTTCTCACGCCGGTATATAGCATAGCGGCATAGGTTCCCTCGTCAACATCAAGTGAGTTACCCTCTTACCAAGACCAAAATACGGGGCTCTCCATCTCCCGGTCACTTCTCCAGACCCCAACAGTCACCCTCGTTGCGAGAACTTGGAGATTCGATGTTTATTTTTTTTCCGCTTCTTCAACTTCGTGTCTGATTCTTTTCTCTTCTCTGGCTCCAGGATTCCGCTGTCAATCAGATGACGATTGAGGCGGGACTTCCGGTTCAAAGTCACCCTCAGAGTTTGCAACCATTTGAGATGGCTTCTGTGGTAATAACAACTGTCATAGGTGCAATTTGCTCTATAAAGCATTAAAAAAAAAAAATAATAATAAATTACAAAAAATAGTCAAGTACAGCACTCGTCTCATAAACTAGGTAAGAATTTAGCGTTACTAACGTTGCTACACTATAAAGAGTGTTTTACTGACTAGCTAAACCCAGTTTGCTTAAACTGATCGTACACTGGACGAAATCTTACCGTTGTCTTTTTACAAATGGATTATGAAATTGTTGCAGAAATTGTTTTGCTGTGACGGAGGGCAAGTTTTATAAGGTTCGTTCATCGGGAAGGTTTTATATTAGACGAGGATGGTCTTGTTCTTCGGATTTTTTTTTTATTTATAAAAGGCCGAGCATTTGTATTTGCGCTCAGACTGTGTTGCACAGTGCACACGAACCAAAAGCTCTAAAGAAAACACAATACCCGATCCAAACGGAGGGACGTGTTATCTTTATCTTCCACACCGCCTATCTTGTACTGGCTTGCGGGGAGGTGCTGCCGCCTATCCCGTCTGACTTTGGGCGAAATGCGGGAGGGACGACCTGAACAGAGAAATACAAAAAGAAGCAGTACAGCGTCAGTGTAACTCCTTACGGGATAATATCCTCGTCGCATAAACAAGGTAAGAATTTCACGGTATGCATTTTGGTGAACCATAAAGCGTGCTTTACTGACTGGAGCGACGTCGAGTTAGCCTAAATGTATCGTGCATTGGACTAAATCTAGCAAGTTAGAATTATACGATTTGTTCTTCGGGAAGGTTTTATATTAGAGGAGGAATTAAGATCTTGCCCTTCGGACATTTTTTGTGATAAAAGGCCGAGCATTTGCATTTGCGCACAGTATTAGTCCACGAAACAAGAAATACCCATGTACAAATAACTTGCAATTATAATAGTTGGAGCTGTAACAAAGTGTTTTTCATACGGTGTTGTATAAATTAGCAGGAAATTAGAACACAAATTAAAACACGTACAGTAGATACAAGAAGAACAACGACAGTCACATGTTGAGTCGAAAGCTAAAGAATAAAAATGTGTCTTCAAAACGTTTTAAAAGTGGACAGAGAGGGGGCTTGCCTAACATTCAATGGAGAGTCAGGGAATGGACTCCGAGTGCAAGTTTCAGGCCATCTATCTCAAGAAAGAGCTTCTGATGCACCTCAAACGGGTACTGCAAATTTAGTAAGTTCAGCGCATAGTTAATTCCCATGAGCAGGAGACTGGCAACATTTCCACAACCTCATTTTCTTAAGCAACAATGGAAACAGAGGCATGGGATGTGTCTTCTTGTCCCTCACTTGCTTGGAAGACATAGAGTACGTGTGTCAAACTCAAGGCCCGGGGCCAGATCTGGCCCACAACCTAATTTTATGTTGCCCGCAAAGGGCAAATCATCTGCATCAACTTCCTGTTTCTAGCATATTTTCTTCACAACAACACTGAGATATGAGATATTGCCAATTATTTGTTACCAATCCTCCCCTTTTAAAATAAATTGAAAAATTGTTGAACAATTACTTACTAGCTTCTGATTTCAAAACTGGCTTTCCAATCAATTTATATGGGTTCACAGTCCCTCTGAGGGAAACCACAACTACGATGTGGCCGTCCATAAAAATGAGTTTGACACCCCTGACATAGACCTTCAGTACTTGCTTGGCCTGGTCCTCTTTTGCTTGTTCTCTGCTGACTTCCTGAAAGAGCATATACATCCATGGTTAGGTGCATAATGTCCCAAATTTGTGTTTGCTTTTTATAGTTCTGAATATCGCTGTCTTCAGGCAGTATCCAAGAAGCTCCAGAATCTTCACCTTGCAGGAGACTTCCAATGGCACGTTTTTGCAATCATTAACAC
Organism: Idiotropiscis lumnitzeri; assembly: GCF_059441095.1. Taxonomy (NCBI): domain Eukaryota; kingdom Metazoa; phylum Chordata; class Actinopteri; order Syngnathiformes; family Syngnathidae; genus Idiotropiscis; species Idiotropiscis lumnitzeri. Next base: position 198,924 of record NW_028283702.1, read on the forward strand.
TGCATCATCCAAAGAGAGCAAACCATTTTCAACATTTGAGATTGGTCAGTAATATTTACAAGTAACACCCACTCGTGTGGATTGACCAATAGATTAGATCTAGAAAAACATGAAATTACTCAAATTATGACAACATGTTTCAGCCGGACACCAGTGATATGTGACAGTATTTGCAATCTGCATTACATGTTTATAACAGCATATATGAGAATCAAAAAATAAATAAAAAGGGCAATGAAAACGGAAATTAAAATAGAAACCTCAACCTCAAGGATAGGATTTTTGTAGAAATCTCAAAATCGAAACTTTGGACCTTCTGATTTATTTTGTCAATTACCCGAAAGTAACCTTTGCCAAATGCCAACCCTTTAGCCAGAGCAGGTCACATACTGGCAGCAATTAATTTATTTGAATATTGTGACAAATAAAAATGTTTGCTGCACAGTCTATGAGTTAATTGCAGCTTTAAAAACGTAATACTGTTGTAATTTACCTGGTAGTCCGTGATAAATTCCTCTGCAGACTGTCCGAGGAATTTCATCAAGGAATGGATTATGCCCTCCCTTCCAGCTTCAACGTTTTGCTATTTAAAAAGACACAAGATGATTAAGTGTCTTAAATAAATAAAAGCTCACATATGCATTGCTTACATCCCAAAAAGTGCATCTCAACTTTAAATAAAAAAAATAGCAAGATATCCATAAGCTCTAACAGATCTTTTATTGTTTTATTCTGTTAATGCTTATGATGGACTTATCCAAAATAGTTTGATGCAAATTCTATTTGCAGTAATAAAACACAACCCTCTTACATGACTGAGTGAACTGAGCATAGGTCTTATTTCAGTGCCAGTAACTCGGCCTTTTTTTCCAAGTATCTCCTTCAATTCCAGGGTGTAAAGTTCCATCTTGGTTAGCCAGGTTCTCTCAAATTGAACATATGTAATTTGTTTGAACTCTTTCTTAATCTGAAACATTTTTCCCTCAATTAGAACATTTTCAAAATTAAGAAATCGAAATCACGATTTAAATTTTGATTAATCGTCCAGCACTAGAAGATACAGCAGCAGGTATTACTCCTCCTCTAAAATAATAAAGGCAGTACAATCATCACTTAATTTGACACAGAGTTTGGATTAATTGCTGGACTATGGTCTGATATTTGTCCCACTTGAAACTAAATCTGAATATTGGTTATTTGAATGTGAATATCTTAACTTTGATATTTGAATTGAAACCTGAATGTTTTGAATTGAACACTGAATTATTGAATTGAAAAACTGAATTCGAATTACATAAATTGTATATTTTTAATTTGATTCTGAATTTTTCGATCATAATGTTTTTGTTAAGAACTATATCCCAATAAACTTGAATGTAGGACTTTAAAATGCGTTTTTAATTCCTCAAAAAAAAGGTCTCCTCACCAAAAATTCAATACTGCATATGCTCAAATTCAGTTTACTAAGTAAAAATTCAAGACTCAGTGACAGACATACGGGAGCTTTAGGGTGCCTCAAGGATGTGCAATGGATTCCAATCACCTTCCACCTATCACATCAACCCCCCATCCTTCAGCAGATCCACTGGCTTCCAGTCAATCAACAAATCATTTTCAAAATTCTTCTATATATTTTCAAATCTATGGCTGGCGACCAGTTCAGGGTGTAGTGCGCCTTTCGCCCGTAGTCAGCTGGGATAGGCTCCAGCACCCTCCCGTGACCCTGTACCGGATAAGCGGTGTGGATAATGACATGACACATGACTTTCAAATCTCTTCACAACCTCGCCCCTCCCTACCTTTCAGACATCATCCATATTCCCACTCCATCCCGCGCTCTCCGGTCTTCATCCTCCTCACTCCACCCCTTGCCTGCCACCATGGGGGACAGAGCCTTCAGCGATTCGGTTCTCCAGCTCTGGAACTCTCTCCACCTGACCTCTGTAATTGCACCACCCTCCCTGTGTTTAAAACTAAACTCAAAACCAATCTGTTCCGCCTTAATTACTCTCTCCAATTCCAGATATGTCCCTCATCCACTTTATTGTATTTTATCCTGCTTGATTTACGTGTTGGTGTTTCTACCCGTATTTGTGTTTTTACTTTCGTATTTTACTCTGTACAGCGGCCTTGAGTGTCCTGAAAGATGCTTCCAAAAAAAAAAAATATATATATATATATATATATATATAAACACACACACACACACACACACACACACACACACACATATATATGTTGTTTGTTTTTTTTTCATGGTGGAAAAAAATTTAATCTAAATAACTCTAATGAATTTGTCTTTTATCATGGTGGTCTGTAGGATGAATTGGATCAAGAGCCTGCCAAGTGCACCATGGTGGTGTTTGTTGTCCGGGAGGAAGAGGATCTTCAGCCACCACATTACATCGGGGCAGTTATTGTAGGTGTGAAGGTTCTTTGTCAGTTGCCATCTCTTGCACATAGATGTGTGATGCTGTTTGGCCTCATCTCTCCACTAAACCTGTCTTACCTAAGTAAGTTAAAACACGCTTTTGATGCACCACAAAAAAATACTCATGGAGATAGAACCAAACAAATTGACACGAATAGTGTGCGGTTTGAGTGTCAAACTAAATATTTGATAGCCCAAAAAAAAAACATTTCAGAATGTCCTTTTTAACCGTTTGTAGGTTGTATTCAGAGAAAAAAACTACAGCATTTTTCTTAAACAAAATTACATCAATTTAATGTCTTTATTCCAAAGTAACAAATATATATATATATATATATATATATATATATATATATATATATATGTGTATATATATGTGTATATATATATATATACACAGACCAGTTGTCCTTTCATTTTACCATGAAGAGTCCTGAGACCTCTATGGCCCTGGTTAGACGACCACCCACCGCTGTGTTGTTGGGAATAAATGTGCAACATTGTTCACCGAACATAGCACAAACACCACCTCTCTCATCCAACAATACATCAACAGTCATCCTGTTTCGGAATGCCATTAGAGATTGGTTGATAGCCGTTCATGCACAGTTTCAAACCCACTTTGCGTCCAATTACCTAATTTTTGCACGTTGTGATGATGCAGTTGACCTGTCTGCGTTCTTTGTTCTTCGTTCGAGGACTCAAATCCTGTTACTTGATCTGTTAATTTACACTTACTTACTTACTTACACTAAGGAGAACACCGATGGCTTCCATGTATGTTGAATCATTTTTTTTTTTTTTTTTGCCGTGATACTCTGCTTTCTCTTTTTTAACGTCACCGATGTCCTGTCATGACATTGGACAGTTCACACAGTTTATTAACAAACAATATAAAACATACCATTTACGATCAATCAATTACATTTTGTGAAATGGCACTCTCCAGAAACTACCAATAATCTATAAGCAGGGCCTAGTTATGAAAAACACATACAGATATGCACTAAGTCTCAAAACCTTTTACATTTTTGGGTGATTTATCAAATGATCTATCATATCCACACCACCACCAGATTTCCCCTCTTGATAGTGATTGAAGTTTATTTCAACCACTATCAAAACCAGACACAGTGGTGGTGAAAAGATTCCTAACCGCTTAGCTCTGTCAGCAACATTAATGCTATTTAAATTTTCAAGAGCAACTATCATAGAAAACATGTTCATCTACATCAACTCTAGTCACAGGATACACGCTGACCCAATCCATACATGTATTATCAAGATAAGCATTAATATAATATCAATAATACAATTTCATTTGCTTATTTTGGATATCTCGTTGTCCAATTGCTATCTTTTCACGAAAGTACAGACTTTCTCCTGTAACTTTGTTCTGTGGACCAATAGTTGCCCACTTGAGTATTACTCATGGTTCCAACTCAAATCTATCAACATGTCGTCCAAGCTCCACAAATATGTCCCATCACTTTTTTTTTTTCAATTATCTGCTTGGTGTTTGCAAATCCATTTTGATTAGTAATTGGGATTCTTACTGTTGGTATTGTACTATAGTCACATCATAGTTTGTTTATGTAACTCTGGGTTGTTCCCACATATAACACAACAACAAAAATATCAGAATAAAATTGTATACATCCAACATAGAACAGCTGCTTTTAACCACTTCAGGGTCATTTTGTCTGAAATATCCCCTCTACTTAGTCTGGTGTCTTATGAAATAAGACCACCCTATCATCAGACTTCCGCTCATCTCCTTTGTAGGAGATTTCAACCAAAATGACCTTTTTACATGTGTCAAATGAACCAATGTTGACTCTTCTACTATATTTACAGCTGTGAGAGCTGTCAATAAAACTAAACATGGCATTCCCCCTTGGGTAATTACATATGTCTTATCTTCAAACTTCTTTCAAGCATCCAGTCTCCTGGCTCCACTAGTTTAGTGCCCTGCTAGGAGACAGAAAGATCCTCACCACTCTAAATTTGTGCCTGTCTTTGTTTTTCTAACACTTTTCACATGTAGTCAGCTAAAGTTGCTTCAGCATCTATTTCCCATTTGTTCTTAAATTTGAGGTATTCTATAAGGCCTTCCAAACAATGTTTTACAACGTCTCGGTCCTAAATACAATGAAATACAATACAGTGCAACTCTCTGTATATAACTCAAATTAACTCACATAAACACATTTACAGTAGATACCAGAAAAACAACAGAACAGCAACAGTCTCATGCTGAGTCAAAGGCCCGAATATTCATCTTCAAGCGAGGTTTAAAAGTGGACAGAGAGGCGACTCGCATAACATTCAATGGAAAGTCACAGTGCTTGTCGTTTTTACAAACAGTTTTACTAATTTCCATACACTGTGTCCACTGCCTCCCCGTTTCCTCAATGCATAGCCTTTTCACTTTTTTTTTTTTTGTTCATTCTTTTCACCAATCCAGAGCTTTGAGGGTGGTAAGCACAATTATCTTTCAAATCAACGTGAAACATTCCTATCTCTTTCACAAGTTAGTTAACAAAATGGGTACTATTATCACTGTTTATTATTTTCAGGAATACCATATCTCGGAATGATATCCTTACAAAGTACTTTTGCCACTGTCAATGCATCTGGATTTGTTGGTTAGAAAGAGTTCTAACCATTTCGAATTCACATCTATGATGACCAAACATTTATTTTATTTTTTTTCTTCACTTTGGTTTTTATCAAATAAGTCCATATGAATAATTTGAAATGGATATTGTGGTGTAGGAAAGCGTCCTCTGCGTGGACTCAAATTACCTTGTGAATTGTGTTTCGCACACGTTAAACATGCCCTACAAAAATGTTTCGAATAAGCATTAAAGCCGTAAGCCGTATAATAACGTAATATCTGATGCACCATTTCCCCTGTTGAGACATGTGTTATCCCATGACTCAATATAGCAGCCCATTTGTAAAGATTATTGTTTGGTCATACAGAGATCACGTAGCGATGTTACACCATTTTCCTCCAAAGCCTTTGTTTAACTTTGGGACTTCTATCACTAAAACGTGTATGTCCGCAACAGCTTCTTTAGCTGTATTGTCTGCAATGTGTATTCAAGGAAAACACTTATGCAATGTATGCGCTACACATTTTAAGACGACTATATGTGTAAATAGTAACACAATTTACTCTCTTTAGTTTACACGCTTTTGTTTAAGATACTAATTCTGTTGCATGAGCTGAGTAATTTGAGGAGTAACTGCTAAGTTCTTTTTCCCAGTGTCATTTGATACAACTACAGTATTTTATTTATTTATTTATTTATTTATTTCCATCTACAAATAGCACTTCTCCGTTTTCTGAAGGCGAATCTTTTTGATGCCTTTACTTTTGGTTACTTTTTTCTACTAACTCATAACAATCTAGTTTTGTACCATCCTCCTGACATAATAATGACAGCCGGGTTTAATGTTGTACATCTCTCTATAATCAGATGTGGTTTTGATAACAATGTATTCATACACTATAAATGTCCCGCCGGTGACAAAAACGTCATGTTCATCAGCAAAAGCAATGCAGAAACCGCACGTGGTACTCTCAAAACCAGAGGATGGAACAAAACTATGGTTGCACTTGTTTCTGCAATTTCCAGATTGTGGGACTAATAAAAGACCATCTTTATCTTAATCTTATATCTACAGCAATAGATACTGCATTAACTGTTCTCATGCAGTGCTTCAATGCACATTCTACGTTGTCTAGTTTGGAATAGAAGTATGCGATTGGTTTCATCTTATCTCCATGTTTCTACACTAAAACTAAGGCCTTTTGCATCTGGACAAAGGGTCAGTGCCATACTTAATACGAACACTTGTTTCCTTTCACAAAAGCTGAATATGCTTTATCAGTCCAGTGTAAGGACAATGTCATTTAGAGGTTTTCCTCATTCATCATTTTACTCAGTGGCACAGTAATTTCTGCATAATTTGGAACTCAGACTTTACAATAATTTGTTAATCTTAAGCATGTTAATTTTATTTTTATTTCCTATTTTTCTAACTTTATGACTCATTTTACTTCAACCAGTTCTACCTCAAAGTGAACAAGTACACATCAATGTTATTTGTAGTCTCTAATTTCTTCTCTGCTTTAATTCCTTGGATGTTAAGATGGACGCAGCGGCTAACAGCTCCCCCTCACAGTGCTCCTTATTACTTTTTATTAGTGTTTGCTTGCTCTTATTGGCATCAACTGAGGCACAACATCGATATACCCGCCAGGACATCGTGAACATTGGATATCGATGCGAAATAACCATCACAGAGGAATTTTGCTATGATCGCAAAATTCCGAACGAACTGGCGAGGCTGCCCGGCTCACCGTGGCTGGTCATCGGGACCGGGAGGCGGCGCAGGCGACGCAGAGAGAGGAAGCAGAAGCGAGGCTGCAGGTCCGGTGTCTTGCAACGGCTGCGACGGCAGCCCCATAGGCAACCACTACCGAGTCTGCACCTCACCAACGCCAGATCCGTGGTCCACAAAATCGACGACCTGGGATTACAAATCCTGGGAAACCGCTATGTGCGCGATAGCAGTGTGATCGTCGTCACGGAAACCTGGCTGCACGCAGACGTCCCCGACGCTAGCATCCAGCTGGCCGGGCGCTCGCTACATCGCGCGGATCGGACGAGGGACACCGGTAAGAGGAGGGGCGGGGGGCTCTGTGTTTACGTGCATGAGAACTGGTGCGGCGATAGCACGATCGTCGAGAAGCACTCTTCCCCCGACATCGAGTTCATGTCCGTTAAATGCCGGCCTTATTTTCTCCCGAGGGAGCTAACGGTAGTGATTCTCACAGCTGTTTACATCCCTCCCGACGCTAGCACTAGCACGGCGCTCTCGCTACTCGCGTGCGTCATCAATAAACATCAGCGGGCGCACCCTGATGGCGGTCACATTGTAGCGGGAGACTTTAATAAGGCCAATTTAAAGACTGTACTCCCAGAGTTTCACCAGCATGTCAAGTGCCCGACGAGGGGAGACAACACTCTCGACCATGTGTACTCGAACATCAAGCACGCATACAGAGCCCTCCCACTCGCCCCCCTCGGCCAGTCAGACCACCTGTCCTTGCAGCTCGCACCTGCGTACACCCCTCTCAGGCGCAGATTCAGGCCTACCACAAAGACTGTGAAAACCTGGCGTGACGACGCCATGAGTGAATTACAGGACTGCTTTCATGACACAAACTGGGACCTCTTTGATCATCAGGACCTTGATGTCTACACGCATTGTGTACTGGACTACATCAAGTTCTGCATGGAAACTGTGTCCCAACAAAAGACTATACGGACCTTCCCAAATGCGAAGCCCTGGATGTCCAGCAGGGTTCGCGCTCTCCTCAAGGCCCGTGACGCTGCCTTCAGGTCAGGCGACAAAGCCCAGTACAGGGTGGCTCGTGCTGACCTGAGCAAAGGCATCAAGCTAGCAAAGGCAACCTACAAGGGGAGGCTGGAGGCCCACCTTGCCAGTAACAGACCACGGGAGGTGTGGCAGGGTCTACGGAGCATCACCAACTTCCGTGGCAGCAGCACGACCTCTGTAGACCCGAGTGCATCGCTGGCAGAGGAGCTTAACTGCTTCTTCGCTCGCTTTGACTCGCCCCAACCATCACACCCCCGCACTTCAAGCTCCAACTCCCCCCCACTCATCGTAGAGGAACACGGTCAACCCCAGGAAAAGCTACTGGACCCGACGGAATACCAGGCAAGGTCCTCAGAGCATGTGCCCACCAACTGTCACATGTTTTCTGCAGGATCTTCAACCGCTCCCTGGCTCAGGCAGTCATCCCCTCCTGCTTGAAAACCTCCACCATTATTCCTGTCCCCAAAAAGTCACCAGCCGTCCACCTGAATGACTACCGTCCTGTTGCTCTCACACCAGTCATTATGAAGTGCTTCGAGAGGCTGGTTCTCCAGCACATCAGGGACTGCCTTCCTCCCACTCTGGACCCCTACCAGTTTGCATACCGGGCTAACAGATCCACTGAGGACGCCATCGACACTGCTCTGCATGTTGTACTGGGCCACCTGGAACAACAGCGGAGCTATGCAAGGATGCTCTTTGTGGACTACAGCTCGGCATTCAACACGATCATCCCAGACATCCTCGTCGCCAAACTGGACACTCTCGGCCTCCCTGCCCTCACACGCATCTGGATTAAGGACTTTCTGACCAACAGACCCCAGACTGTGTTGCTCGGCCCCTACACGTCCTCCACCCTCATGCTGAGCACCGGTTCCCCCCAAGGATGCGTGCTGAGCCCTCTCCTGTACGCCCTCTACACCTACGACTGCAGCCCGGCCCACGGCAACAACACCATCGTCAAGTTTGCTGACGACACGACAGTGGTCGGTCTGATCTCGGAAGGTTACGAGACAGCCTACAGAGAGGAGGTAAAGAGACTGACAACTTGGTGCAAGGACAACAGACTGCACCTTAACTCTGCTAAAACAAAGGAGATTGTCGTCGACTTCAGGAGGAACAAGACGCTGCCGCCCCCCCTCTGCATCGAAGGCGTGTGTGTGGAGAGGGTCCACACGTTCAAGTTCCTGGGAGTACAGATCTCCGATGACCTTTCTTGGAGTCACAACACCACAGCAGTGGTAAAGAAGGTCCGCCAACGTCTGCACTTCCTGAGAGTCCTCAGGAAATTCAACCTGGACAGGAAGCTGCTGCTGGCCTTCTACCACTCGTCCATCGAGAGCCTGCTGACGTACTCTGTCTCCACCTGGTACAGCGGCTGCACTGAGGCGGACAGAGTGAGGCTCCAGAGGACAGTCAAAACAGCGCAAAGGATTATTGGCTGCCCTCTCCCCTCGCTGTCGGACATCTACACCGCCCGGTGCCTCAGAAGGGCTCTCAACATCGTCAAAGACAATACCCACCCAAACTCACACCTGTTCGACCTGTTGCCCTCTGGCAGGCGCTACAGATGCATCAAATCAAGGACCAATAGACTGAGAAACAGTTTCTTTCCGAGAGCCATCTCCATACTGAACTCTCACACACACACGAGACCACCCTAACCTTGCAAAACAGCATTGTGATGTGTTTCTATATGCCCTATTCAGTCTTATTTATTTATCTAATTTATATATTTGTCTGTATTATTGTTGTATTGCACTGGAGAGGGGAGCCCTCTAATCTCGTTGCACACTTGAGTACAATGACAATAAAGGGATTTCTATTTCTATTTCTATTTCTATTTCTAATGTAAATACTAGCCCTTCTTATCAAATTACCATCTTTTTTTTCCGTGTCATTTCCATCTGTGCATTTCATTCCAGTTACTAACTACAGTTACCTTAATAGAAAGATCATCAACTGAAGTATGAAACATAACATATTTATTTCTTCAAATCATCCTTACAGCAGAACCTAATTCTTATCCTTATTCATTTGTTCAAGTCACACCTTCTTCAATCACCAAACTCTCTCTCTGACTTCCTCCCCCTACTTGGGAACGAGCATCTAACTTCAAAGAGCTGTTAACTCTTTGTTACAGCACACTCATGAGTTACGATTACACCAATACCCATTGCCCTCTGTCAAACTTTCCTCACTCCTTTTTTTTTTTTAATTTTCCAAATTCACTGTAGCCTTACCAAAGCCACTCAAAACTATCAAGGTATCAAATCAAAAACTACAAAATCAGGAAACACCTATGCTCCTACAAGGGTTTCTCATGCTCACTTCTTCATTCAATTAAGATTTCACAACACCTACTCCTCTCTTTCTGAAAAAGACACAAGTATACAATTAAGTAAAACCCATCATCAGAATGATATACCTTGTCTGTCGGATCATGTAAGTATAAATTGTGCCATCAATAATCTTTTTCTGTAAATTAATCACATCCCCACAACTTGGGCTCTCATTGTTCTGTAAAAGTAAACCTAATTTCAATTCATGCAACCAACTCAGTGTCCTTCTGGGTCCCTCAACCACACAGGTTCTAATTCTTTTACTCTAGACAGTTTTCCACTTGCAAATCTGACTATGACACATTTCTCTTGCTCTATCATTTGGAATTAATTTATTACAAGCAATCCTACATGCACCAGTGTCACATAAAAAGGTAATTGGTGACCCATTTACCAATAAGGTTATTTCAGCTCAGTTATTTCATCAAAGGCCAATATCTCTTGTAAATTTAGGAGGACCTCTTCATCTAGAAACTCATCTGTTCCTTGATCAGCCTCTAAATCCTGTTTAGATGCTTCCTATCCTAGTCATGCTGAAGGTTGCTTTTTCTCAGGGCAATCTCTTGCTATATGGCCTTCTTTACCACAACGCCAGCAGCCTGATGTATTTTGCCTGTTTGCTCCTCTTCCTATTCTTCCTCCTCTCTGTCGTCTGCCCCTTTGTCCTCTAAAGCTACCTAGGCCCTTTCCACCTCGATAAAAGACCTCCTGTCCTACCTGTCCTACCTGACCTGTCCTGTCTATAGACCTCTGCTTCTTTTTATTTTCTATCTTCTCAGCATGGAGGGCGTGATTTACATACTCCTCCAGGGTACCTGTTGGCAGGCAAAGGAAATGTTTATTTACCCACTTATGAATTACCTCTCTTGAGCCTGCATGTAAAGCATTCTTCAACTGCTGTTGAAATGGCCCATTTACATTACCATTTTCCTGTAGCCCGCTGTGATTTTTAAACACAGCTGTCATTCTCACTTTGTGTTGCTCAAAAGTCTCATCATCCTTTTGTTTTACTCTTCCTATTTCAGTGTAATTTGCTCTATCTGACTTTTCGCATTCCTTTCCTTTGCTTATTTTGTTTTCATTCTCTTTTTGTTTCCTGTATCCCTCTTCTCTTTTTAAGGCTACCCTCATCCAATATTCTGTTTCCTCAAAGCCATTTTTCTTCATCTTTTTGGGGTCTTTTTCGTCTTTCCTATGATTGATCCCTGCAATGCGGCTATTTTTTGTGTATTTAACTGACCATTAAAGCCATGTTCAGTTATCCATGTATCTAAATACTGAGTTTTATCAGGATCCTGTTTTTCGATGAACTTCCAATCTCTACACTGCAGCGTATCCCTGGGTTTTATTTTACTACCTAATATCCCCATTTTAGAAAATTTGGACCAGTTTGTCAACACCTAAGGTGTTCTAAAAACTGGTTTCTCATCAGTAGGACAGCAACTCAAATTTCCTGTTGTGGTAATTCTCAATTCAACCTTTTCAGGTGGAGAATTATTGCCTTTGCATCCACACCAGTCTGCTGTGTACAACCCTACTGTATTACATCGGATAAAATACCAAGTGGTATTTGTAATCCCCAATCACACCGTTCACTCACTTTACATACGGTTTGCGCAAACATTCACACACGGAATTTAAGTGTACACACAGACTCCGCCGTCCTACTTTCTCCACGGAATTTCTCGGACTCCGCCGTCATATACCTGCCATTGACTAGTATTCACAGGGTTTTTTTATTTCTCACTCCACTGTCCTTCATGGACCTGCCATCGACTAGTATGCACAGGATTTCTTATCTATACACAATTTCTTTCTCTTTTCTCTATCTTTCTTTCTTTCTCTTTTCTTATTTCATCTCTACTTCATGTCTTTCTTTGCTTTTTTTTCTTTTTTATGTTTTATTTTTATTTATTTATTCTTAATGCTCATTTATTTATTCTGAACACTTATTTATTTATTCTTAACGCGCAATGACCTCCAGTCAGTCACTTCCCCCCTAAAAAAAAATATCTCACCACTGTTGTCTTCCCTCCATTGGATCGCCGTCAACCGTCAGATCCCAGCTGGTGGGGTGAGGTCCAGTCCTGGAAAAGGATTTTTAGGCTCTCTCTAGTGAGCCTGCCATGGCCATGGTCTTTCTGGAGTTCACCACACCCGCTGGAATCCTCAGGTATCTTGGCTTCCCGCTCGAAGGACCAAAATAATGTCAGGTTCAATCACCTAAGCATTCACTGAACAAAGGCAAAATGAATGAAAGGAAGACAAGAGTTGATCTTTTAATCGCGAGGAGAACGAACGGAGGTGTGCTCAGTTACATCTCCAACTTCGTTCTGGAGCACACTCCGCCGAGCCCTCTATTTTATTTGGGAAGTCCCTAAACAATACAATGTATTTGCACTAAGGAACGAAGGGGGGAGCACCAGCAGGAACATGTAAACATTTCAGACACAAGAGGAAAGACAGACATCAATGGCAGTCATTTACTGATTGAAAAGGCAGATATGCCTTTTAGTGCTCTGGCACTAAAGTCTCAGTCCTTTTGGTTCAGAGGTGTGTCTCGGCACACCTCCTTTGATGTTGTAGACGTTGATCCTGTCTTCAGGCATCCGCTTCTCTTGAAGTCTTCTCATCCATATGGTCAAACATAGGTCACACTGTGGAACAATTCTTTTGCAATACTAATAGAGTAAAATATGGGATAAAATATATCTTCAACCTAACAATAGTGTAAACTGACATACTGAAGACTGGACAGTCATTAATTTGATTGTCCAGTCTTTCCCTCATGAGATAATGCTTCACTTAGAAAATGTGTACAGCGCGAGCTGAAAATGCATTTGCAGTACTAAACTACCACATTTCTATAACAGCTTAATTCAACGTTTCCAATGTAAATTTCTTCCTTTATATAGTGTAAACTGACATACTGAAGACTGGACAGTCATTAATTTGATTGTCCAGTATTTCCCTTATGAGATATTGCCTCACTTTGCAAATGTGCACAGCGCAAGCTGAAAATGCATTTGCAGCACAATAAAAACCCAAACTTCTATAACAGCTAAACCAAACGTTTCCAATGAAAGATTCCACCTTTATATCGTGGAAAAAGACATCCTGAAGCCTGGACAGTCATTAATTTGATTGTCCAGTATTTCCCTTATGAGATAATGCCTCACATAGCAGAATCATAAAAACATGGACGTGATGGTAAACTGTCCATTGTGCCGATAGATGGTATTCTCATGAGGTTAGGCTTGCTATGGAGAGTGGCATGGGGGTTGTGTCTCATGGTTGGAATGGGAAAGATGTCAATTTGGGACACATCGTCAGTAGTGTTCCATCAAATCACTGGGTGTTTCGGCCTTTATCACTAGACACCCTCATCGATGGTGGCCAGCGGCCGGTTGATCACGCCCGCGCTTATGTCCCATGCCCAATTAACTGTGGTGGATGGTTCTGCCCTGGGTACTCAAGTGGGATGACGCAGATTAGTGGTGGGATGGGGAGGGGGGACGGGGGTCATGTTGCTGATCTATGAGCCCAGTAGGGGTCCTTCCTCTTCATCCAGATCCACTGGCTGCTTCTTTCAGCCGCTTTAGAGAGCGATCTGACTGTGTGCCGCAGAGCCTGTCCATGGATTCCCAGGTCTTTCAGCAGCTTGATGGTTGATGAGGCCAGAAACCCTCTGCATCCAACTTCGACGGGATAGACCTTGGCTTTCCACCCTCGTTGTTGTGCGTCCGCCGCCAGTTCAGTGTAGCGCAACTTCTTACGCTCATAGGCCTCTTCAACTGCATTTTCCCACGGGACTGTGAGCTCTGCAATGTAGACAGTCTTCAATGAATGGGACCACAGCACTAAGTCTGGCCTTAGGGTGGTGGTTGCAATCTCTGCTGGGAAGATTAGTTGCTGACCTATATCGACCAGCATCTTCCAATCCCGAGCCTTGGTTAGCTGACCAACTTCTGGCTTGAGAAAAGGATGGTTGGGCTTTTCCTGTCCCTCTCGGACAAATTTTGGTGCTGTAATGGTAGTGGTGGCTCTTAAGGGCAAGGAGTTGATGGTAGTTCTCCTGCTTTCAAGCACTGCTGCCAAGCTCTTGAGGACCTGGTTGTGCCTCCAGGTATAGCGGCCTTGTGTGAGGCTGGTCTTACAACCAGTCAGGATGTGTTTGAGAGTTGCTGGTGTTGGGCAGAGGGCACAGGTTGGATCTTCGCCATACCACTGGTGGAGGTTTTTTGGGGATGGCAGCACGTCATTGGTAGCTCTGATGATGAAGCTGATGTTGCTAGCTTCCATCTCCCAGAGATCCCTCCAGCCAAGCTTTCTTTTCTCCAGGCCTTCCCACCTCATCCACTGTCCCTGCTTGGCAAGCGAGACAGCCTTTGCAGACCTTTCAGCCTCTTCCTGGCGGCGCACCTCCTCCACGACCATTTTTTTCCTCTCTGCGGTTGAGGCCTTACACCAAGTTGGTTTGCTTGCTGTAAGGCCAAAGCCTCCTCTTCCCCTCTGGACGTGTCCCACAATATCGCTGTGCCTCAGGGCTGCTGTGGCATGCTGCACTGCACTGGATGGTGTCCATTTCCGTGCAGTTGACAGGGGTGGTGCCGTTTCACTGATGGTCCGGTCTCTGGAGTCCGTCAGCGTCATCTGTAGTCTCACTTTAGAGCACTTGTATTCTTCAGTGAGACTTGTGATGGGCAGTTCGAGGACTCCTTTGCCATAGAGGCTGATGTTATTCAGACAGCGTGGGACACCAAGCCACTGTTTCACATATACTGTGATGGCTCGCTCCATCTTCTCCACAGTTGTTAGTGGGACCTCGTAGACAGTGAGTGGCCACATCACGAGAGGGAGAAGCCCAAATTGCAGACACCAGAGCTTGAGCTTCCCTGGTAGTGGAGTCTTGTTGATGTTGTTCAGGTCGTTGATGATATCCTGTCTTAGCTGCTGCACCTGGTTTTTATCCTTAAGACTTGAGTCATACCATCTGCCCAGGCTTTTGACAGGTTGTTCTGCCACCGTTGGTATTGGTTCGTCACCAATGCAGAACTTCACGTCTTTTAGCTCTCCCTTGATTATCGAGATGCTACGTGACTTGTTCGGCTTGATTTTCATCCGGGCCCAGCTGATGTTTTCCTGCAGCTTACCAAGTAGCCGCCTGGTGCAAGCTGCAGTGGTGGTCAGAGTGGTCATGTCGTCCATATATACTCGGACGGTGGAAGGCGGATCCCGTTCCTGGTTCGCTCACCCCGCCACCCATTTTGAGGCCCTGATGATGACCTCCATGGCCATTGTAAAGGCCAGGGGTGAGATCGTGCAACCTGCCATGATGCCTACTTCTACTTGCTGCCATGATGTTTTGAAGTCGGGTGTTGTGAAGCACAGCTGCAGGTCTTCAAAGTAGAATTTTACCAAGGTAGTGATGGATGTTGGAACGCGGAAGAAGTTGAAGGACTCCCAGAGAAGGCTATGCGGAACTGAACCAAAGGCATTGGCTAGGTCGAGAAAGATGACATGAAGATCCCCTTTGTTCTTCTTCGCTGCTTGAATCTGATGCCAGATCATACTGGTGTGCTCCAAGCAGCCAGAGAATCCAGAAATTCCAGCCTTTTGTACGGATGTGTCAATGTACTCGTTTTTTCTCCAGGTAGGTGGTGTGTGTCAAGACGCTGAAAAAGATTTTCCCTTCAACGTTGAGAAGGCTGATTGGCCGAAATTGACTGATATCTGCGTCCTTCTCTTTTGGAATTAGTACACCTCCAGCCCTTCGCCATGCCTTTGGTATTATCCCCTTCTGCCAGACGATTCTCATTAGCCTCCAAAGATAGCGTAGGACATCTGGTGAGTTCTTGTAGAGCTTATATGACACTCCATTTGGTCCTGGTGCAGATCCTGATCTTGCACGCCCACCATGTTCTCCACTTCTTTCCATTTTGGAGGGCCGGTCTCGATGTTGACCTCTGGTGGTCGAATGGGGGGGATATCATGTGGGATGGCTAGCTGTTCATGCCTTTTCGTGTCTTGGTAGACCTTTTCCAGGTGCTCTTCAAGTTCCTTCTTTGAAGTTTGCAGGAACCCGCTTTTGTCCTTAGCGAAGAGATCTTTGACAAACTTGAAGGGATTTTTATAGAACAGGGTTCTTGTGTGTTCCTTCTTCCTGCGAAGTTTCCTCAAGTTCTCTGCTCTTCGTAAGGTTTTCAACCGGAGCTTGATGTCCCCATGGAGCAGCATGAGACCTTCTCTCTCTGGATCAGAGGCTTTTCTCCACTGTTTCCGCAGGTCCCTTCTTTCCCTGATCAGTCTCTCTATCTCTTGTTGCCTCCTAGGTTTGGTTGGTGGTGGTATTTTGTTGGTGGTTTTCCAGCTGTTCACTCCAAAGCGCTCCTCTCCATAGTGGTAGATGATGTCACCGATGTGTTCCAGCTTTCTCTCTGCAGTGCCCACTTGTTGCTCCAACATTTTCACCAGGTCGTTATTGACGGTTTCCCACTCTCTCTTCTCAATAGTTTTGGGCCACCTCACACTCTGTCTGTGCCCTTTGATCTTGTTCTCTTTGGGAGGTCTCTGTGGCTGAGTGGGTTCTACCTCCTGCAATTCTGTGTTTATAATACCCTCCTCAGTGACAGGGGGGCTGATGCTCTGCGAACTTTGGGTTTTTTCCCGTCGCTGTGCTTCACTCGACTGATTTGACGCATTACTTCGTAAGAAGTATTGGTCAATGCGAGGCCCTTGACTCGGCTTTCCCAAACACCGCTTCTTTCCTTGGTGGATCTTCAACCCTGTAACTGATGTTACTTTTGCCCAGCCACAGGTGCAGACCTGAAGTGAGTGTCCTGCTGCCATTGTCTCATGCACCGTGTTCTTGCTCGTAGTCATGTTTGTTCCTAGGTCTGTAACCGTGTGGTCAGTCATTGAGCCATCTTGCGCCCCCGCTCTCGCAGGCTGTAGGGGTGTCATTCTTTGTAGACTTTCTGTAGCACTTGGCGGGTGTCTCCAACAAACTGAACACAGTGTCAGAGACTGCCAGCATGGGTAGCTAGCCCATGTCAGCCCCAGTGGGGTCTATTCCCTCCTGTCAGCAGTCTCTCCAGGCTGTCACACAGACTTTTTCTAAGTGTTGCTGTATCTCATGAAGGAAATACTGGACAAAGAAATTAATGACTTCCCAGGCTTCAGGATGCATTTTTACACTATATAAATGTGGAAATTTACATTGGAAACGTTTGGTTTAGCTGTTAATGAAGTTTCGTTTTTTTAGTGCTGCAAATTCATTGTCTGCTGGCGCTGTACACATTTTCTAAGTGTTGCAATATCTCATGAAGGAAATACTGGACAATCAAATTAATGACTTCCCAGGCTTCAGGATGCCTTTTTACACTATATAAATGTGGAAATTTACATTGGAAACGTTTGGTTTAGCTGTTAATGAAGTTTCGTTTTTTTAGTGCTGCAAATTCATTGTCTGCTGGCGCTGTACACTTTTTCTAAGTGTTGCAATATCTCATGAAGGAAATACTGGACAATCAAATTAATGACTTTCCAGGCTTCAGGATGCCTTTCTACACTATATAAAGGTGGAAATTTACATTGGAAACGTTTGGTTTAGCTGTTATAAAAGTTTGTTTTTTTAGTGCTGTAAATGCATTCTCAGCTCGCGCTGTACACATTTGCTATGTGAGGCATTATCTCATAAGGGAAATACTGGACAATCAAATTAATGACTTCCCAGGCTTCAGGATGCCTTTTTACACTATATAAAGGTGGAAATTTACATTGGAAACGTTTGGTTTAGCTGTTATAAAAGTTTGGTTTTTTAGTGCTGTAAATGCATTTTCAGCTCGCGCTGTACACATTTGCTATGTGAGGCATTATCTCAAAAGGGAAATACTGGACAATCAAATTAATGACTTCCCAGGCTTCAGGATGCCTTTTTACACTATATAAAGGTGGAAATTTACATTGGAAACGTTTGGTTTAGCTGTTATAAAAGTTTGGTTTTTTAGTGCTGTAAATGCATTTTCAGCTCGCGCTGTACACATTTGCTATGGTGAGGCATTATCTCATAAGGGAAATACTGGACAATCAAATTAATGACTTCCCAGGCTTCAGGATGTCTTTTTACACTATATAAAGGTGGAAATTTACATTGGAAACGTTTGGTTTAGCTGTTATAAAAGTTTGTTTTTTTTGTGCTGTAAATGCATTTTCAGCTCACGCTGTACACATTTGCTATGAGAGGCATTATCTCATAAGGGAAATATTGGACAATCAAATTAATGACTGCCCAGGCTTCAGGATGCCTTTCTACACTATATAAAGGTGGAAATTTACATTGGAAACGTTTGGTTTAGCTGTTAATGAAGTTTCGTTTTTTTAGTGCTGCAAATTCATTGTCTGCTGGCGCTGTACACTTTTTCTAAGTGTTGCAATATCTCATGAAGGAAATACTGGACAATCAAATTAATGACTTTCCAGGCTTCAGGATGCCTTTCTACACTATATAAAGGTGGAAATTTACATTGGAAACGTTTGGTTTAGCTGTTATAAAAGTTTGGTTTTTTAGTGCTGTAAATGCATTTTCAGCTCGCGCTGTACACATTTGCTATGAGAGGCATTATCTCATAAGGGAAATATTGGACAATCAAATTAATGACTGCCCAGGCTTCAGGATGTCTTTTTACACTATATAAAGGTGAAAATTTACATTGGAAACGTTTAGTTTAGCTGTTATAAAAGTTTGTTTTTTTAGTGCTGTAAATGCATTTTCAGCTCGCGCTGTACACATTTGCTATGTGAGGCATTATCTCATAAGGGAAATACTGGACAATCAAATTAATGACTTCCCAGGCTTCAGGATGCCTTTTTACACTATATAAATGTGGAAATTTACATTGGAAACGTTTGGTTTAGCTGGAAATGAAGTTTCGTTTTTTTAGTGCTGCAAATTCATTGTCTGCTGGCGCTGTACACTTTTTCTAAGTGTTGCAATATCTCATGAAGGAAATACTGGACAATCAAATTCATGACTTTCCAGGCTTCAGGATGCCTTTCTACACTATATAAAGGTGGAAATTTACATTGGACACGTTTGGTTTAGCTGTTATAAAAGTTTGGTTTTTTAGTGCTGTAAATGCATTTTCAGCTCGCGCTGTACACATTTGCTATGTGAGGCATTATCTCATAAGGGAAATACTGGACAATCAAATTAATGACTTCCCAGGCTTCAGGATGCCTTTTTACACTATATAAATGTGGAAATTTACATTGGAAACGTTTGGTTTAGCTGTTATAAAAGTTTGTTTTTTTCGTGCTGTAAATGCATTTTCAGCTCGCACTGTACACATTTGCTATGTGAGGCATTATCTCATAAGGGAAATACTGGACAATCAAATTAATGACTTCCCAGGCTTCAGGATGCCTTTTTACACTATATAAAGGTGGAAATGTACATTGGAAACGTTTGGTTTAGCTGTTATAAAAGTTTGGTTTTTTAGTGCTGTAAATGCATTTTCAGCTCGCGCTGTACTCATTTGCTATGTGAGGCATTATCTCATAAGGGAAATACTGGACAATCAAATTAATGACTTCCCAGGGTTCAGGATGCCTTTTTACACTATATAAATGTGGAAATTTACATTGGAAACGTTTGGTTTAGCTGTTAATGAAGTTTCGTTTTTTTAGTGCTGAAAATTCATTGTCTGCTGGCGCTGTACACTTTTTCTAAGTGTTGCAATATCTCATGAAGGAAATACTGGACAATCAAATTAATGACTTTCCAGGCTTCAGGATGCCTTTCTACACTATATAAAGGTGGAAATTTACATTGGAAACGTTTGGTTTAGCTGTTATAAAAGTTTGGTTTTTTAGTGCTGTAAATGCTATGTGAGGCATTATCTCATAAGGGAAATATTGGACAATCAAATTAATGACTGCCCAGGCTTCAGGATGTCTTTTTTACACTATATAAAGGTGGAAATTTACATTGGAAACGTTTAGTTTAGCTGTTATAAAAGTTAGTTTTTTTAGTGCTGTAAATGCATTTTCAGCTCGCGCTGTACACATTTGCTATGTGAGGCATTATCTCATAAGGGAAATACTGGACAATCAAATTAATGACTTCCCAGGCTTCAGGATGCCTTTTTACACTATATAAATGTGGAAATTTACATTGGAAACGTTTGGTTTAGCTGTTAATGAAGTTTCGTTTTTTTAGTGCTGCAAATTCATTGTCTGCTGGCGCTGTACACTTTTTCTAAGTGTTGCAATATCTCATGAAGGAAATACTGGACAATCAAATTAATGACTTCCCAGGCTTCAGGATGCCTTTTTACACTATATAAATGTGGAAATTTACATTGGAAACGTTTGGTTTAGCTGTTAATGAAGTTTCGTTTTTTTAGTGCTGCAAATTCATTGTCTGCTGTCGCTGTACACTTTTTCTAAGTGTTGCAATATCTCATGAAGGAAATACTGGACAATCAAATTAATGACTTTCCAGGCTTCAGGATGCCTTTTTACACTATATAAAGGTGTAAATTTACATTGGAAACGTTTGGTTTAGCTGTTATAAACGTTTGTTTTTTTAGTGCTGTAAATGCATTTTCAGCTCGCGCTGTACACATTTGCTATGTGAGGCATTATCCCATAAGGGAAATACTGGACAATCAAATTAATGACTTACCAGGCTTCAGGAGACCTTTTTACACTATATAGAGGTGGAAATTTACATTGGAAACGTTTAGTTTAGCTGTTATAAAAGTTTGTTTTTTTAGTGCTGTAAATGCATTTTCAGCTCGCGCTGTACACATTTGCTATGTGAGGCATTATCTCATAAGGGAAATAATGGACAATCAAATTAATGACTTCCCAGGCTTCAGGATGCCTTTTTACACTATATAAATGTGGAAATTTACATTGGAAACGTTTGGTTTAGCTGTTAATGAAGTTTCGTTTTTTTAGTGCTGCAAATTCATTGTCTGCTGGCGCTGTACACTTTTTCTAAGTGTTGCATTTTCTCATGAAGGAAATACTGGACAATCAAATTAATGACTTTCCAGGCTTCAGGATGCCTTTTTACACTATATAAAGGTGGAAATTTACATTGTAAACGTTTGGTTTAGCTGTTATAAAAGTTTGTTTTTTTAGTGCTGTAAATGCATTTTCAGCTCGCGCTGTACACATTTGCTATGTGAGACATTATCTCATAATGGAAATGCTGGACAATCAAATTAATGACTTCCCAGGCTTCAGGAGACCTTTTTACACTATATAATTGTGGAAATTTACATTGGAAACGTTTGGTTTAGCTGTTATAAAAGTTTGGTTTTTTAGTGCTGTAAATGCATTTTCAGCTCGCGCTGTACACATTTGCTATGAGAGGCATTATCTCATAAGGAAAATATTGGACAATCAAATTAATGACTGCCCAGGCTTCAGGATATCTTTTTACACTATATAAAGGTGGAAATTTACATTGGAAACGTTTGGTTTAGCTGTTAATGAAGTTTCGTTTTTTTAGTGCTGCAAATTCATTGTCTGCTGGCGCTGTACACTTTTTCTAAGTGTTGCAATATCTCATGAAGGAAATACTGGACAATCAAATTAATGACTTTCCAGGCTTCAGGATGCCTTTCTACACTATATAAAGGTGGAAATTTACATTGGAAACGTTTGGTTTAGCTGTTATAAAAGTTTGGTTTTTTAGTGCTGTAAATGCATTTTCAGCTCGCGCTGTACACATTTGCTATGAGAGGCATTATCTCATAAGGGAAATATTGGACAATCAAATTAATGACTGCCCAGGCTTCAGGATGTCTTTTTACACTATATAAAGGTGAAAATTTACATTGGAAACGTTTAGTTTAGCTGTTATAAAAGTTTGTTTTTTTAGTGCTGTAAATGCATTTTCAGCTCGCGCTGTACACATTTGCTATGTGAGGCATTATCTCATAAGGGAAATACTGGACAATCAAATTAATGACTTCCCAGGCTTCAGGATGCCTTTTTACACTATATAAATGTGGAAATTTACATTGGAAACGTTTGGTTTAGCTGTAAATGAAGTTTCGTTTTATTAGTGCTGCAAATTCATTGTCTGCTGGCGTTGTACACTTTTTCTAAGTGTTGCAATATCTCATGTAGGAAATACTGGACAATCAAATTAATGACTTTCCAGGCTTCAGGATGCCTTTCTACACTATATAAAGGTGGAAATTTACATTGGAAACGTTTGGTTTAGCTGTTATAAAAGTTTGGTTTTTTAGTGCTGTAAATGCATTTTCAGCTCGCGCTGTACACATTTGCTATGAGAGGCATTATCTCATAAGGGAAATATTGGACAATCAAATTAATGACTGCCCAGGCTTCAGGATGTTTTTTTTACACTATATAAAGGTGGAAATTTACATTGGAAACGTTTGGTTTAGCTGTTATAAAAGTTTGGTTTTTTAGTGCTGTAAATGCATTTTCAGCTCGCGCTGTACACATTTTCCATGAGAGGCATTATCTCATAAGGGAAATATTGGACAATCAAATTAATGACTGCCCAGGCTTCAGGATGTCTTTTTACACTATATAAAGGTGGAAATTTACATTGGAAACGTTTAGTTTAGCTGTTATAAAAGTTTGTTTTTTTAGTGCTGTAAATGCATTTTCAGCTCGCGCTGTACACATTTGCTATGTGAGGCATTATCTCATAAGGGAAATACTGGACAATCAAATTAATGACTTCCCAGGCTTCAGGATGCCTTTTTACACTATATAAATGTGGAAATTTACATTGGAAACGTTTGGTTTAGCTGTTATAAAAGTTTGTTTTTTTCGTGCTGTAAATGCATTTTCAGCACTAAAAAACCATACTTTTATAACAGCTAAACCAAACGTTTCCAATGTAAATTTCCACCTTTATATAGTGTAAAAAGACATCCTGAAGCCTGGGCAGTCATTAATTTGATTGTCCAATATTTCCCTTATGAGATAATGCCTCTCATAGCAAATGTGTACAGCGCGAGCTGAAAATGCATTTACAGCACTAAAAAACCAAACTTTTATTACAGCTAAACCAAACGTTTCCAATGTAAATTTCCACCTTTATATAGTGTAAAAAGGCATCCTGAAGCCTGGAAAGTCATTAATTTGATTGTCCAGTATTTCCTTCATGAGATATTGCAACACTTAGAAAAAGTGTACAGCGCCAGCAGACAATGAATTTTCAGCACTAAAAAACGAAACTTCATTAACAGCTAAACCAAACGTTTCCAATGTAAATTTCCACATTTATAGAGTGTAAAAAGGCATCCTGAAGCCTGGGAAGTCATTAATTTGATTGTCCAGTATTTCCCTTATGAGATAATGCCTCACATAGCAAATGTGTACAGTGCGAGCTGAAAATGCATTTTCAGCACTAAAAAACCAAACTTTTATAACAGCTAAACCAAACGTTTCCAATGTAAATTTCCACCTTTATATAGTGTAAAAAGACATCCTGAAGCCTGGGAAGTCATTAATTTGATTGTCCAGTATTTCCCTTATGAGATAATGCCTCACATAGCAAATGTGTACAGCGCGAGCTGAAAATGCATTTACAGCACTAAAAAACCAAACTTTTATAACAGCTAAACCAAACGTTTCCAATGTACATTTCCACCTTTATATAGTGTAGAAAGGCATCCTGAAGCCTGGAAAGTCATTAATTTGATTGTCCAGTATTTCCTTCATGAGATATTGCAACACTTAGAAAAAGTGTACAGCGCCAGCAGACAATGAATTTTCAGCACTAAAAAAACCATACTTTTATAACAGCTAAACCAAACGTTTCCAATGTAAATTTCCACCTTTATATAGTGTAAAAAGACATCCTGAAGCCTGGGCAGTCATTAATTTGATTGTCCAATATTTCCCTTATGAGATAATGCCTCTCATAGCAAATGTGTACAGCGCGAGCTGAAAATGCATTTACAGCACTAAAAAACCAAACTTTTATTACAGCTAAACCAAACGTTTCCAATGTAAATTTCCACCTTTATATAGTGTAAAAAGGCATCCTGAAGCCTGGAAAGTCATTAATTTGATTGTCCAGTATTTCCTTCATGAGATATTGCAACACTTAGAAAAAGTGTACAGCGCCAACAGACAATGAATTTTCAGCACTAAAAAACGAAACTTCATTAACAGCTAAACCAAACGTTTCCAATGTAAATTTCCACATTTATAGAGTGTAAAAAGGCATCCTGAAGCCTGGGAAGTCATTAATTTGATTGTCCAGTATTTCCCTTATGAGATAATGCCTCACATAGCAAATGTGTACAGTGCGAGCTGAAAATGCATTTTCAGCACTAAAAAACCAAACTTTTATAACAGCTAAACCAAACGTTTCCAATGTAAATTTCCACCTTTATATAGTGTAAAAAGACATCCTGAAGCCTGGGCAGTCATTCATTTGATTGTCCAATATTTCCCTTATGAGATAATGCCTCTCATAGCAAATGTGTACAGCGCGAGCTGAAAATGCATTTACAGCACTAAAAAACCAAACTTTTATAACAGCTAAACCAAACGTTTCCAATGTACATTTCCACCTTTATATAGTGTAGAAAGGCATCCTGAAGCCTGGAAAGTCATTAATTTGATTGTCCAGTATTTCCTTCATGAGATATTGCAACACTTAGAAAAAGTGTACAGCGCCAGCAGACAATGAATTTTCAGCACTAAAAAAACGAAACTTCATTAACAGCTAAACTAAACGTTTCCAATGTAAATTTCCACCTTTATATAGTGTAAAAAGACATCCTGAAGCCTGGGCAGTCATTAATTTGATTGTCCAATATTTCCATTATGAGATAATGCCTCTCATAGCAAATGTGTACAGCGCGAGCTGAAAATGCATATACAGCACTAAAAAACCAAACTTTTATAACAGCTAAACCAAACGTTTCCAATGTAAATTTCCACCTTTATATAGTGTAGAAAGGCATCCTGAAGCCTGGAAAGTCATTAAATTGATTGTCCAGTATTTCCTTCATGAGAAATTGCAACACTTAGAAAAAGTGTACAGCGCCAGCAGACAATGAATTTTCAGCACTAAAAAAACGAAACTTCATTAACAGCTAAACCAAACGTTTCCAATGTAAATTTCCACATTTATAGAGTGTAAAAAGGCATCCTGAAGCCTGGGAAGTCATTAATTTGATTGTCCAGTATTTCCCTTATGAGATAATGCCTCACATAGCAAATGTGTACAGTGCGAGCTGAAAATGCATTTTCAGCACTAAAAAACCAAACTTTTATAACAGCTAAACCAAACGTTTCCAATGTAAATTTCCACCTTTATATAGTGTAAAAAGACATCCTGAAGCCTGGGCAGTCATTAATTTGATTGTCCAATATTTCCCTTATGAGATAATGCCTCTCATAGCAAATGTGTACAGCGCGAGCTGAAAATGCATTTACAGCACTAAAAAACCAAACTTTTATAACAGCTAAACCAAACGTTTCCAATGTAAATTTCCACCTTTATATAGTGTAGAAAGGCATCATGAAGCCTGGAAAGTCATTAATTTGATTGTCCAGTATTTCCTTCATGAGATATTGCAACACTTAGAAAAAGTGTACAGCGCCAGCAGACAATGAATTTTCAGCACTAAAAAAACGAAACTTCATTAACAGCTAAACCAAACGTTTCCAATGTAAATTTCCACATTTATAGAGTGTAAAAAGGCATCCTGAAGCCTGGGAAGTCATTAATTTGATTGTCCAGTATTTCCCTTATGAGATAATGCCTCACATAGCAAATGTGTACAGTGCGAGCTGAAAATGCATTTTCAGCACTAAAAAACCAAACTTTTATAACAGCTAAACCAAACGTTTCCAATGTAAATTTCCACCTTTATATAGTGTAAAAAGACATCCTGAAGCCTGGGCAGTCATTAATTTGATTGTCCAGTATTTCCCTTATGAGATAATGCCTCACATAGCAAATGTGTACAGCGCGAGCTGAAAATGCATTTACAGCACTAAAAAAACAAACTTTTATAACAGCTAAACCAAACGTTTCCAATGTAAATTTCCACCTTTATATAGTGTAGAAAGGCATCCTGAAGCCTGGGCAGTCATTAATTTGATTGTCCAATATTTCCCTTATGAGATAATGCCTCTCATAGCAAATGTGTACAGCGCGAGCTGAAAATGCATTTACAGCACTAAAAAACCAAACTTTTATAACAGCTAAACCAAACGTTTCCAATGTAAATTTCCACCTTTATAAAGTGTAGAAAGGCATCCTGAAGCCTGGAAAGTCATTAATTTGATTGTCCAGTATTTCCTACATGAGATATTGCAAAACTTAGAAAAAGTGTACAGCGCCAGCAGACAATGAATTTTCAGCAATAAAAAAACGAAACTTCATTAACAGCTAAACCAAACGTTTCCAATGTAAATTTCCACATTTATAGAGTGTAAAAAGGCATCCTGAAGCCTGGGAAGTCATTAATTTGATTGTCCAGTATTTCCCTTATGAGATAATGCCTCACATAGCAAATGTGTACAGTGCGAGCTGAAAATGCATTTTCAGCACTAAAAAACCAAACTTTTATAACACCTAAACCAAACGTTTCCAATGTAAATTTCCACCTTTATATAGTGTAAAAAGACATCCTGAAGCCTGGGCAGTCATTAATTTGATTGTCCAATATTTCCCTTATGAGATAATGCCTCTCATAGCAAATGTGTACAGCGCGAGCTGAAAATGCATTTACAGCACAAAAAAAACAAACTTTTATAAC
This sequence comes from Idiotropiscis lumnitzeri, assembly GCF_059441095.1. NCBI lineage: Eukaryota > Metazoa > Chordata > Actinopteri > Syngnathiformes > Syngnathidae > Idiotropiscis > Idiotropiscis lumnitzeri. The sequence continues at coordinate 225,899 of NW_028283702.1, forward strand.
AGCTAAACCAAACGTTTCCAATGTAAATTTCCACCTTTATATAGTGTAAAAAGGCATCCTGAAGCCTGGAAAGTCATTAATTTGATTGTCCAGTATTTCCTTCATGAGATATTGCAACACTTAGAAAAAGTGTACAGCGCCAGCAGACAATGAATTTTCAGCACTAAAAAACGAAACTTCATTAACAGCTAAACCAAACGTTTCCAATGTAAATTTCCACATTTATAGAGTGTAAAAAGGCATCCTGAAGCCTGGGAAGTCATTAATTTGATTGTCCAGTATTTCCCTTATGAGATAATGCCTCACATAGCAAATGTGTACAGTGCGAGCTGAAAATGCATTTTCAGCACTAAAAAACCAAACTTTTATAACAGCTAAACCAAACGTTTCCAATGTAAATTTCCACCTTTATATAGTGTAAAAAGACATCCTGAAGCCTGGGCAGTCATTCATTTGATTGTCCAATATTTCCCTTATGAGATAATGCCTCTCATAGCAAATGTGTACAGCGCGAGCTGAAAATGCATTTACAGCACTAAAAAACCAAACTTTTATAACAGCTAAACCAAACGTTTCCAATGTACATTTCCACCTTTATATAGTGTAGAAAGGCATCCTGAAGCCTGGAAAGTCATTAATTTGATTGTCCAGTATTTCCTTCATGAGATATTGCAACACTTAGAAAAAGTGTACAGCGCCAGCAGACAATGAATTTTCAGCACTAAAAAAACGAAACTTCATTAACAGCTAAACTAAACGTTTCCAATGTAAATTTCCACCTTTATATAGTGTAAAAAGACATCCTGAAGCCTGGGCAGTCATTCATTTGATTGTCCAATATTTCCCTTATGAGATAATGCCTCTCATAGCAAATGTGTACAGCGCGAGCTGAAAATGCATATACAGCACTAAAAAACCAAACTTTTATAACAGCTAAACCAAACGTTTCCAATGTAAATTTCCACCTTTATATAGTGTAGAAAGGCATCCTGAAGCCTGGAAAGTCATTAAATTGATTGTCCAGTATTTCCTTCATGAGAAATTGCAACACTTAGAAAAAGTGTACAGCGCCAGCAGACAATGAATTTTCAGCACTAAAAAAACGAAACTTCATTAACAGCTAAACCAAACGTTTCCAATGTAAATTTCCACATTTATAGAGTGTAAAAAGGCATCCTGAAGCCTGGGAAGTCATTAATTTGATTGTCCAGTATTTCCCTTATGAGATAATGCCTCACATAGCAAATGTGTACAGTGCGAGCTGAAAATGCATTTTCAGCACTAAAAAACCAAACTTTTATAACAGCTAAACCAAACGTTTCCAATGTAAATTTCCACCTTTATATAGTGTAAAAAGACATCCTGAAGCCTGGGCAGTCATTAATTTGATTGTCCAATATTTCCCTTATGAGATAATGCCTCTCATAGCAAATGTGTACAGCGCGAGCTGAAAATGCATTTACAGCACTAAAAAAACAAACTTTTATAACAGCTAAACCAAACGTTTCCAATGTAAATTTCCACCTTTATATAGTGTAGAAAGGCATCATGAAGCCTGGAAAGTCATTAATTTGATTGTCCAGTATTTCCTTCATGAGATATTGCAACACTTAGAAAAAGTGTACAGCGCCAGCAGACAATGAATTTTCAGCACTAAAAAAACGAAACTTCATTAACAGCTAAACCAAACGTTTCCAATGTAAATTTCCACATTTATAGAGTGTAAAAAGGCATCCTGAAACCTGGGAAGTCATTAATTTGATTGTCCAGTATTTCCCTTATGAGATAATGCCTCACATAGCAAATGTGTACAGAGCGAGCTGAAAATGCATTTTCAGCACTAAAAAACCAAACTTTTATAACAGCTAAACCAAACGTTTCCAATGTAAATTTCCACCTTTAGATAGTGTAAAAAGACATCCTGAAGCCTGGGCAGTCATTAATTTGATTGTCCAGTATTTCCCTTATGAGATAATGCCTCACATAGCAAATGTGTACAGTGCGAGCTGAAAATGCATTTTCAGCACTAAAAAAAACAAACTTTTATAACAGCTAAACCAAACGTTTCCAATGTAAATTTCCACCTTTATATAGTGTAAAAAGACATCCTGAAGCCTGGGCAGTCATTAATTTGATTGTCCAATATTTCCCTTATGAGATAATGCCTCTCATAGCAAATGTGTACAGCGCGAGCTGAAAATGCATTTACAGCACTAAAAAACCAAACTTTTATAACAGCTAAACCAAACGTTTCCAATGTAAATTTCCACCTTTATATAGTGTAGAAAGGCATCCTGAAGCCTGGAAAGTCATTAATTTGATTGTCCAGTATTTCCTTCATGAGATATTGCAACACTTAGAAAAAGTGTACAGCGCCAGCAGACAATGAATTTTCAGCACTAAAAAAACGAAACTTCATTAACAGCTAAACCAAACGTTTCCAATGTAAATTTCCACATTTATAGAGTGTAAAAAGGCATCCTGAAGCCTGGGAAGTCATTAATTTGATTGTCCAGTATTTCCCTTATGAGATAATGCCTCACATAGCAAATGTGTACAGTGCGAGCTGAAAATGCATTTTCAGCACTAAAAAAACAAACTTTTATAACAGCTAAACCAAACGTTTCCAATGTAAATTTCCACCTTTATATAGTGTAAAAAGACATCCTGAAGCCTGGGCAGTCATTAATTTGATTGTCCAGTATTTCCCTTATGAGATAATGCCTCACATAGCAAATGTGTACAGTGCGAGCTGAAAATGCATTTTCAGCACTAAAAAAACCAAACTTTTATAACAGCTAAACCAAACGTTTCCAATGTAAATTTCCACCTTTATATATTGTAAAAAGACATCCTGAAGCCTAGGCAGTCATTAATTTGATTGTCCAATATTTCCCTTATGAGACAATGCCTCTCATAGCAAATGTGTACAGCGCGAGCTGAAAATGCATTTTCAGCACTAAAAAAACAAACTTTTATAACAGCTAAACCAAACGTTTCCAATGTACATTTCCACCTTTATATAGTGTAGAAAGGCATCCTGAAGCCTGGAAAGTCATTGATTTGATTGTCCAGTATTTCCTTCATGAGATATTGCAACACTTAGAAAAAGTGTACAGCGCCAGCAGACAATGAATTTTCAGCACTAAAAAAACGAAACTTCATTAACAGCTAAACTAAACGTTTCCAATGTAAATTTCCAACTTTATATAGAGTAAAAAGACATCCTGAAGCCTGGGCAGCCATTAATTTGATTGTCCAATATTTCCCTTATGAGATAATGCCTCTCATAGCAAATGTGTACAGCGCGAGCTGAAAATGCATTTACAGCACTAAAAAACCAAACTTTTATAACAGCTAAACCAAACGTTTCCAATGTAAATTTCCACCTTTATATAGTGTAAAAAGACATCCTGAAGCCTGGGCAGTCATTAATTTGATTGTCCAATATTTCCCTTATGAGATAATGCCTCTCATAGCAAATGTGTACAGCGCGAGCTGAAAATGCATTTACAGCACTAAAAAACCAAACTTTTATAACAGCTAAACCAAACGTTTCCAATGTAAATTTCCACCTTTATATAGTGTAGAAAGGCATCCTGAAGCCTGGAAAGTCATTAATTTGATTGTCCAGTATTTCCTTCATGAGATATTGCAACACTTAGAAAAAGTGTACAGCGCCAGCAGACAATGAATTTTCAGCACTAAAAAAAACGAAACTTCATTAACAGCTAAACTAAACGTTTCCAATGTAAATTTCCACCTTTATATAGTGTAAAAAGACATCCTGAAGCCTGGGCAGTCATTAATTTGATTGTCCAATATTTCCCTTATGAGATAATGCCTCTCATAGCAAATGTGTACAGCGCGAGCTGAAAATGCATTTACAGCACTAAAAAACCAAACTTTTATAACAGCTAAACCAAACGTTTCCAATGTACATTTCCACCTTTATATAGTGTAGAAAGGCATCCTGAAGCCTGGAAAGTAATTAATTTGATTGTCCAGTATTTCCTTCATGAGATATTGCAACACATAGAAAAAGTGTACAGCGCCAGCAGACAATGAATTTTCAGCACTAAAAAAACGAAACTTCATTAACAGCTAAACTAAACGTTTCCAATGTAAATTTCCACCTTTATATAGTGTAGAAAGGCATCCTGAAGCCTGGAAAGTCATTAATTTGATTGTCCAGTATTTCCTTCATGAGATATTGCAACACTTAGAAAAAGTGTACAGCGCCAGCAGACAATGAATTTTCAGCACTAAAAAAACGAAACTTCATTAACAGCTAAACTAAACGTTTCCAATGTAAATTTCCACCCTTATATAGTGTAAAAAGACATCCTGAAGCCTGGGCAGTCATTAATTTGATTGTCCAATATTTCCCTTATGAGATAATGCTTCTCATAGCAAATGTGTACAGCGCGAGCTGAAAATGCATTTACAGCACTAAAAAACCAAACTTTTATAACAGCTAAACCAAACGTTTCCAATGTAAATTTCCACCTTTATATAGTGTAGAAAGGCATCCTGAAGCCTGGAAAGTCATTAATTTGATTGTCCAGTATTTCCTTCATGAGATATTGCAACACTTAGAAAAAGTGTACAGCGCCAGCAGACAATGAATTTTCAGCACTAAAAAAACGAAACTTCATTAACAGCTAAACCAAACGTTTCCAATGTAAATTTCCACATTTATAGAGTGTAAAAAGGCATCCTGAAGCCTGGGAAGTCATTAATTTGATTGTCCAGTATTTCCCTTATGAGATAATGCCTCACATAGCAAATGTGTACAGTGCGAGCTGAAAATGCATTTACAGCACTAAAAAACCAAACTTTTATAACAGCTAAACCAAACGTTTCCAATGTAAATTTCCACCTTTATATAGTGTAGAAAGGCATCCTGAAGCCTGGAAAGTCATTAATTTGATTGTCCAGTATTTCCTTCATGAGATATTGCAACACTTAGAAAAAGTGTACAGCGCCAGCAGACAATGAATTTTCAGCACTAAAAAAACGAAACTTCATTAACAGCTAAACTAAACGTTTCCAATGTAAATTTCCACCTTTATATAGTGTAAAAAGACATCCTGAAGCCTGGGCAGTCATTAATTTGATTGTCCAATATTTCCCTTATGAGATAATGCCTCTCATAGCAAATGTGTACAGCGCGAGCTGAAAATGCATTTACAGCACTAAAAAACCAAACTTTTATAACAGCTAAACCAAACGTTTCCAATGTACATTTCCACCTTTATATAGTGTAGAAAGGCATCCTGAAGCCTGGAAAGTAATTAATTTGATTGTCCAGTATTTCCTTCATGAGATATTGCAACACATAGAAAAAGTGTACAGCGCCAGCAGACAATGAATTTTCAGCACTAAAAAAACGAAACTTCATTAACAGCTAAACTAAACGTTTCCAATGTAAATTTCCACCTTTATATAGTGTAGAAAGGCATCCTGAAGCCTGGAAAGTCATTAATTTGATTGTCCAGTATTTCCTTCATGAGATATTGCAACACTTAGAAAAAGTGTACAGCGCCAGCAGACAATGAATTTTCAGCACTAAAAAAACGAAACTTCATTAACAGCTAAACTAAACGTTTCCAATGTAAATTTCCACCCTTATATAGTGTAAAAAGACATCCTGAAGCCTGGGCAGTCATTAATTTGATTGTCCAATATTTCCCTTATGAGATAATGCTTCTCATAGCAAATGTGTACAGCGCGAGCTGAAAATGCATTTACAGCACTAAAAAACCAAACTTTTATAACAGCTAAACCAAACGTTTCCAATGTAAATTTCCACCTTTATATAGTGTAGAAAGGCATCCTGAAGCCTGGAAAGTCATTAATTTGATTGTCCAGTATTTCCTTCATGAGATATTGCAACACTTAGAAAAAGTGTACAGCGCCAGCAGACAATGAATTTTCAGCACTAAAAAAACGAAACTTCATTAACAGCTAAACCAAACGTTTCCAATGTAAATTTCCACATTTATAGAGTGTAAAAAGGCATCCTGAAGCCTGGGAAGTCATTAATTTGATTGTCCAGTATTTCCCTTATGAGATAATGCCTCACATAGCAAATGTGTACAGTGCGAGCTGAAAATGCATTTACAGCACTAAAAAACCAAACTTTTATAACAGCTAAACCAAACGTTTCCAATGTAAATTTCCACCTTTATATAGTGTAGAAAGGCATCCTGAAGCCTGGAAAGTCATTAATTTGATTGTCCAGTATTTCCTTCATGAGATATTGCAACACTTAGAAAAAGTGTACAGCGCCAGCAGACAATGAATTTTCAGCACTAAAAAAACGAAACTTCATTAACAGCTAAACCAAACGTTTCCAATGTAAATTTCCACATTTATAGAGTGTAAAAAGGCATCCTGAAGCCTGGGAAGTCATTAATTTGATTGTCCAGTATTTCCCTTATGAGATAATGCCTCACATAGCAAATGTGTACAGTGCGAGCTGAAAATGCATTTTCAGCACTAAAAAAACAAACTTTTATAACAGCTAAACCAAACGTTTCCAATGTAAATTTCCACCTTTATATAGTGTAAAAAGACATCCTGAAGCCTGGGCAGTCATTAATTTGATTGTCCAGTATTTCCCTTATGAGATAATGCCTCACATAGCAAATGTGTACAGTGCGAGCTGAAAATGCATTTTCAGCACTAAAAAAACCAAACTTTTATAACAGCTAAACCAAACGTTTCCAATGTAAATTTCCACCTTTATATAGTGTAAAAAGACATCCTGAAGCCTAGGCAGTCATTAATTTGATTGTCCAATATTTCCCTTATGAGACAATGCCTCTCATAGCAAATGTGTACAGCGCGAGCTGAAAATGCATTTTCAGCACTAAAAAAACAAACTTTTATAACAGCTAAACCAAACGTTTCCAATGTACATTTCCACCTTTATATAGTGTAGAAAGGCATCCTGAAGCCTGGAAAGTCATTGATTTGATTGTCCAGTATTTCCTTCATGAGATATTGCAACACTTAGAAAAAGTGTACAGCGCCAGCAGACAATGAATTTTCAGCACTAAAAAAACGAAACTTCATTAACAGCTAAACTAAACGTTTCCAATGTAAATTTCCAACTTTATATAGATTAAAAAGACATCCTGAAGCCTGGGCAGCCATTAATTTGATTGTCCAATATTTCCCTTATGAGATAATGCCTCTCGTAGCAAATGTGTACAGCGCGAGCTGAAAATGCATTTACAGCACTAAAAAACCAAACTTTTATAACAGCTAAACCAAACGTTTCCAATGTAAATTTCCACCTTTATATAGTGTAAAAAGACATCCTGAAGCCTGGGCAGTCATTAATTTGATTGTCCAATATTTCCCTTATGAGATAATGCCTCTCATAGCAAATGTGTACAGCGCGAGCTGAAAATGCATTTACAGCACTAAAAAACCAAACTTTTATAACAGCTAAACCAAACGTTTCCAATGTAAATTTCCACCTTTATATAGTGTAGAAAGGCATCCTGAAGCCTGGAAAGTCATTAATTTGATTGTCCAGTATTTCCTTCATGAGATATTGCAACACTTAGAAAAAGTGTACAGCGCCAGCAGACAATGAATTTTCAGCACTAAAAAAAACGAAACTTCATTAACAGCTAAACTAAACGTTTCCAATGTAAATTTCCACCTTTATATAGTGTAAAAAGACATCCTGAAGCCTGGGCAGTCATTAATTTGATTGTCCAATATTTCCCTTATGAGATAATGCCTCTCATAGCAAATGTGTACAGTGCGAGCTGAAAATGCATTTACAGCACTAAAAAACCAAACTTTTATAACAGCTAAACCAAACGTTTCCAATGTAAATTTCCACCTTTATATAGTGTAAAAAGACATCCTGAAGCCTGGGCAGTCATTAATTTGATTGTCCAATATTTCCCTTTTGAGATAATGCCTCTCATAGCAAATGTGTACAGCGCGAGCTGAAAATGCATTTACAGCACTAAAAAACCAAACTTTTATAACAGCTAAACCAAACGTTTCCAATGTACATTTCCACCTTTATATAGTGTAGAAAGGCATCCTGAAGCCTGGAAAGTCATTAATTTGATTGTCCAGTATTTCCTTCATGAGATATTGCAACACTTAGAAAAAGTGTACAGCGCCAGCAGACAATGAATTTTCAGCACTAAAAAAACGAAACTTCATTAACAGCTAAACTAAACGTTTCCGATTTAAATTTCCACCCTTATATAGTGTAAAAAGACATCCTGAAGCCTGGGCAGTCATTAATTTGATTGTCTAATATTTCCCTTATGAGATAATGCCTCTCATAGCAAATGTGTACAGCGCGAGCTGAAAATGCATTTACAGCACTAAAAAAAACAAACTTTTATAACAGCTAAACCAAACGTTTCCAATGTACATTTCCACCTTTATATAGTGTAGAAAGGCATCCTGAAGCCTGGAAAGTCATTAATTTGATTGTCCAGTATTTCCTTCATGAGATATTGCAACACTTAGAAAAAGTGTACAGCGCCAGCAGACAATGAATTTTCAGCACTAAAAAAACGAAACTTCATTAACAGCTAAACTAAACGTTTCCAATGTATATTTCCACCTTTATATAGTGTAAAAAGACATCCTGAAGCCTGGGCAGTCATTAATTTGATTGTCCAATATTTCCCTTATGAGATAATGCCTCTCATAGCAAATGTGTACAGCGCGAGCTGAAAATGCATTTACAGCACTAAAAAAACAAACTTTTATAACAGCTAAACCAAACGTTTCCAATGTAAATTTCCACCTTTATATAGTGTAAAAAGACATCCTGAAGCCTGGGCAGTCATTAATTTGATTGTCCAGTATTTCCCTTATGAGATAATGCCTCACATAGCAAATGTGGACAGTGCGAGCTGAAAATGCATTTTCAGCACTAAAAAAACCAAACTTTTATAACAGCTAAACCAAACGTTTCCAATGTAAATTTCCACCTTTATATAGTGTAAAAAGACATCCTGAAGCCTGGGCAGTCATTAATTTGATTGTCCAGTATTTCCCTTATGAGATAATGCCTCACACAGCAAATGTGTACAGTGCGAGCTGAAAATGCATTTTCAGCACTAAAAAAACCAAACTTTTATAACAGCTAAACCAAACGTTTCCAATGTAAATTTCCACCTTTATATAGTGTAAAAAGACATCCTGAAGCCTGGGCAGTCATTAATTTGATTGTCCAGTATTTCCCTTATGAGATAATGCCTCACATAGCAAATGTGGACAGTGCGAGCTGAAAATGCATTTTCAGCACTAAAAAAACCAAACTTTTATAACAGCTAAACCAAACGTTTCCAATGTAAATTTCCACCTTTATATAGTGTAAAAAGACATCCTGAAGCCTGGGCAGTCATTAATTTGATTGTCCAGTATTTCCCTTATGAGATAATGCCTCACACAGCAAATGTGTACAGTGCGAGCTGAAAATGCATTTACAGCACTAAAAAAACAAACTTTTATAACAGCTAAACCAAACGTTTCCAATGTAAATTTCCACCTTTATATAGTGTAAAAAGACATCCTGAAGCCTGGGCAGTCATTAATTTGATTGTCCAGTATTTCCCTTATGAGATAATGCCTCACATAGCAAATGTGGACAGTGCGAGCTGAAAATGCATTTTCAGCACTAAAAAAACCAAACTTTTATAACAGCTAAACCAAACGTTTCCAATGTAAATTTCCACCTTTATATAGTGTAAAAAGACATCCTGAAGCCTGGGCAGTCATTAATTTGATTGTCCAGTATTTCCCTTATGAGATAATGCCTCACACAGCAAATGTGTACAGTGCGAGCTGAAAATGCATTTTCAGCACTAAAAAAACCAAACTTTTATAACAGCTAAACCAAACGTTTCCAATGTAAATTTCCACCTTTATATAGTGTAAAAAGACATCCTGAAGCCTGGGCAGTCATTAATTTGATTGTCCAATATTTCCCTTCTGAGATAATGCCTCTCATAGCAAATGTGTACAGCGCGAGCTGAAAATGCATTTACAGCACTAAAAAACCAAACTTTTATAACAGCTAAACCAAACGTTTCCAATGTACATTTCCACCTTTATATAGTGTAGAAAGGCATCCTGAAGCCTGGAAAGTAATTAATTTGATTGTCCAGTATTTCCTTCATGAGATATTGCAACACATAGAAAAAGTGTACAGCGCCAGCAGACAATGAATTTTCAGCACTAAAAAAACGAAACTTCATTAACAGCTAAACTAAACGTTTCCAATGTAAATTTCCACCTTTATATAGTGTAGAAAGGCATCCTGAAGCCTGGAAAGTCATTAATTTGATTGTCCAGTATTTCCTTCATGAGATATTGCAACACTTAGAAAAAGTGTACAGCGCCAGCAGACAATGAATTTTCAGCACTAAAAAAACGAAACTTCATTAACAGCTAAACTAAACGTTTCCAATGTAAATTTCCACCCTTATATAGTGTAAAAAGACATCCTGAAGCCTGGGCAGTCATTAATTTGATTGTCCAATATTTCCCTTATGAGATAATGCTTCTCATAGCAAATGTGTACAGCGCGAGCTGAAAATGCATTTACAGCACTAAAAAACCAAACTTTTATAACAGCTAAACCAAACGTTTCCAATGTAAATTTCCACCTTTATATAGTGTAGAAAGGCATCCTGAAGCCTGGAAAGTCATTAATTTGATTGTCCAGTATTTCCTTCATGAGATATTGCAACACTTAGAAAAAGTGTACAGCGCCAGCAGACAATGAATTTTCAGCACTAAAAAAAACGAAACTTCATTAACAGCTAAACCAAACGTTTCCAATGTAAATTTCCACATTTATAGAGTGTAAAAAGGCATCCTGAAGCCTGGGAAGTCATTAATTTGATTGTCCAGTATTTCCCTTATGAGATAATGCCTCACATAGCAAATGTGTACAGTGCGAGCTGAAAATGCATTTTCAGCACTAAAAAACCAAACTTTTATAACAGCTAAACCAAACGTTTCCAATGTAAATTTCCACCTTTATATAGTGTAAAAAGACATCCTGAAGCCTGGGCAGTCATTAATTTGATTGTCCAGTATTTCCCTTATGAGATAATGCCTCACACAGCAAATGTGTACAGTGCGAGCTGAAAATGCATTTTCAGCACTAAAAAAACCAAACTTTTATAACAGCTAAACCAAACGTTTCCAATGTAAATTTCCACCTTTATATAGTGTAAAAAGACATCCTGAAGCCTGGGCAGTCATTAATTTGATTGTCCAATATTTCCCTTCTGAGATAATGCCTCTCATAGCAAATGTGTACAGCGCGAGATGAAAATGCATTTACAGCACTAAAAAACCAAACTTTTATAACAGCTAAACCAAACGTTTCCAATGTACATTTCCACCTTTATATAGTGTAGAAAGGCATCCTGAAGCCTGGAAAGTCATTAATTTGATTGTCCAGTACTTCCTTCATGAGATATTGCAACACTTAGAAAAAGTGTACAGCGCCAGCAGACAATGAATTTTCAGCACTAAAAAAACGAAACTTCATTAACAGCTAAACTAAACGTTTCCAATGTAAATTTCCACCCTTATATAGTGTAAAAATACATCCTGAAGCCTGGGCAGTCATTAATTTGATTGGCCAATATTTCCCTTATGAGATAATGCCTCACATAGCAAATGTGTACAGTGCGAGCTGAAAATGCATTTTCAGCACTAAAAAAACCAAACTTTTATAACAGCTAAACCAAACGTTTCCAATGTAAATTTCCACCTTTATATAGTGTAAAAAGACATCCTGAAGCCTAGGCAGTCATTAATTTGATTGTCCAATATTTCCCTTATGAGACAATGCCTCTCATAGCAAATGTGTACAGCGCGAGCTGAAAATGCATTTTCAGCACTAAAAAAACAAACTTTTATAACAGCTAAACCAAACGTTTCCAATGTACATTTCCACCTTTATATAGTGTAGAAAGGCATCCTGAAGCCTGGAAAGTCATTGATTTGATTGTCCAGTATTTCCTTCATGAGATATTGCAACACTTAGAAAAAGTGTACAGCGCCAGCAGACAATGAATTTTCAGCACTAAAAAAACGAAACTTCATTAACAGCTAAACTAAACGTTTCCAATGTAAATTTCCAACTTTATATAGAGTAAAAAGACATCCTGAAGCCTGGGCAGCCATTAATTTGATTGTCCAATATTTCCCTTATGAGATAATGCCTCTCGTAGCAAATGTGTACAGCGCGAGCTGAAAATGCATTTACAGCACTAAAAAAACAAACTTTTATAACAGCTAAACCAAACGTTTCCAATGTAAATTTCCACCTTTATATAGTGTAGAAAGGCATCCTGAAGCCTGGAAAGTCATTAATTTGATTGTCCAGTATTTCCTTCATGAGATATTGCAACACTTAGAAAAAGTGTACAGCGCCAGCAGACAATGAATTTTCAGCACTAAAAAAAACGAAACTTCATTAACAGCTAAACTAAACGTTTCCAATGTAAATTTCCACCTTTATATAGTGTAAAAAGACATCCTGAAGCCTGGGCAGTCATTAATTTGATTGTCCAATATTTCCCTTATGAGATAATGCCTCTCATAGCAAATGTGTACAGCGCGAGCTGAAAATGCATTTACAGCACTAAAAAACCAAACTTTTATAACAGCTAAACCAAACGTTTCCAATGTAAATTTCCACCTTTATATAGTGTAGAAAGGCATCCTGAAGCCTGGAAAGTCATTAATTTGATTGTCCAGTATTTCCTTCATGAGATATTGCAACACTAAGAAAAAGTGTACAGCGCCAGCAGACAATGAATTTTCAGCACTAAAAAAACGAAACTTCATTAACAGCTAAACCAAACGTTTCTAATGTAAATTTCCACATTTATAGAGTGTAAAAAGGCATCCTGAAGCCTGGGAAGTCATTAATTTGATTGTCCAGTATTTCCCTTATGAGATAATGCCTCACATAGCAAATGTGTACAGTGCGAGCTGAAAATGCATTTTCAGCACTAAAAAACCAAACTTTTATAACAGCTAAACCAAACGTTTCCAATGTAAATTTCCACCTTTTTATAGTGTAAAAAGACATCCTGAAGCCTGGGCAGTCATTAATTTGATTGTCCAATATTTCCCTTTTGAGATAATGCCTCTCATAGCAAATGTGTACAGCGCGAGCTGAAAATGCATTTACAGCACTAAAAAACCAAACTTTTATAACAGCTAAACCAAACGTTTCCAATGTACATTTCCACCTTTATATAGTGTAGAAAGGCATCCTGAAGCCTGGAAAGTCATTAATTTGATTGTCCAGTATTTCCTTCATGAGATATTGCAACACTTAGAAAAAGTGTACAGCGCCAGCAGACAATGAATTTTCAGCACTAAAAAAACGAAACTTCATTAACAGCTAAACTAAACGTTTCCGATGTAAATTTCCACCCTTATATAGTGTAAAAAGACATCCTGAAGCCTGGGCAGTCATTAATTTGATTGTCTAATATTTCCCTTATGAGATAATGCCTCTCATAGCAAATGTGTACAGCGCGAGCTGAAAATGCATTTACAGCACTAAAAAACCAAACTTTTATAACAGCTAAACCAAACGTTTCCAATGTACATTTCCACCTTTATATAGTGTAGAAAGGCATCCTGAAGCCTGGAAAGTCATTAATTTGATTGTCCAGTATTTCCTTCATGAGATATTGCAACACTTAGAAAAAGTGTACAGCGCCAGCAGACAATGAATTTTCAGCACTAAAAAAACGAAACTTCATTAACAGCTAAACCAAACGTTTCCAATGTAAATTTCCACATTTATAGAGTGTAAAAAGGCATCCTGAAGCCTGGGAAGTCATTAATTTGATTGTCCAGTATTTCCCTTATGAGATAATGCCTCTCATAGCAAATGTGTACAGCGCGAGCTGAAAATGCATTTACAGCACTAAAAAACCAAACTTTTATAACAGCTAAACCAAACGTTTCCAATGTACATTTCCACCTTTATATAGTGTAGAAAGGCATCCTGAAGCCTGGAAAGTCATTAATTTGATTGTCCAGTATTTCCTTCATGAGATATTGCAACACTTAGAAAAAGTGTACAGCGCCAGCAGACAATGAATTTTCAGCACTAAAAAAACGAAACTTCATTAACAGCTAAACTAAACGTTTCCAATGTAAATTTCCACCCTTATATAGTGTAAAAATACATCCTGAAGCCTGGGCAGTCATTAATTTGATTGTCCAATATTTCCCTTATGAGATAATGCCTCTCATAGCAAATGTGTACAGCGCGAGCTGAAAATGCATTTACAGCACTAAAAAACCAAACTTTTATAACAGCTAAACCAAACGTTTCCAATGTAAATTTCCACCTTTATATAGTGTAAAAAGACATCCTGAAGCCTGGGCAGTCATTAATTTGATTGTCCAGTATTTCCCTTATGAGATAATGCCTCTCATAGCAAATGTGTACAGCGCGAGCTGAAAATGCATTTACAGCACTAAAAAACCAAACTTTTATAACAGCTAAACCAAACGTTTCCAATGTAAATTTCCACCTTTATATAGTGTAAAAAGACATCCTGAAGCCTGGGCAGTCATTAATTTGATTGTCCAATATTTCCCTTATGAGATAATGCCTCTCATAGCAAATGTGTACAGCGCGAGCTGAAAATGCATTTACAGCACTAAAAAACCAAACTTTTATAACAGCTAAACCAAACGTTTCCAATGTAAATTTCCACCTTTATATAGTGTAGAAAGGCATCCTGAAGCCTGGAAAGTCATTAATTTGATTGTCCAGTATTTCCTTCATGAGATATTGCAACACTTAGAAAAAGTGTACAGCGCCAGCAGACAATGAATTTTCAGCACTAAAAAAAACGAAACTTCATTAACAGCTAAACTAAACGTTTCCAATGTAAATTTCCACCTTTATATAGTGTAAAAAGACATCCTGAAGCCTGGGCAGTCATTAATTTGATTGTCCAATATTTCCCTTATGAGATAATGCCTCTCATAGCAAATGTGTACAGCGCGAGCTGAAAATGCATTTACAGCACTAAAAAACCAAACTTTTATAACAGCTAAACCAAACGTTTCCAATGTACATTTCCACCTTTATATAGTGTAGAAAGGCATCCTGAAGCCTGGAAAGTAATTAATTTGATTGTCCAGTATTTCCTTCATGAGATATTGCAACACATAGAAAAAGTGTACAGCGCCAGCAGACAATGAATTTTCAGCACTAAAAAAACGAAACTTCATTAACAGCTAAACTAAACGTTTCCAATGTAAATTTCCACCTTTATATAGTGTAGAAAGGCATCCTGAAGCCTGGAAAGTCATTAATTTGATTGTCCAGTATTTCCTTCATGAGATATTGCAACACTTAGAAAAAGTGTACAGCGCCAGCAGACAATGAATTTTCAGCACTAAAAAAACGAAACTTCATTAACAGCTAAACTAAACGTTTCCAATGTAAATTTCCACCCTTATATAGTGTAAAAAGACATCCTGAAGCCTGGGCAGTCATTAATTTGATTGTCCAATATTTCCCTTATGAGATAATGCTTCTCATAGCAAATGTGTACAGCGCGAGCTGAAAATGCATTTACAGCACTAAAAAACCAAACTTTTATAACAGCTAAACCAAACGTTTCCAATGTAAATTTCCACCTTTATATAGTGTAGAAAGGCATCCTGAAGCCTGGAAAGTCATTAATTTGATTGTCCAGTATTTCCTTCATGAGATATTGCAACACTTAGAAAAAGTGTACAGCGCCAGCAGACAATGAATTTTCAGCACTAAAAAAACGAAACTTCATTAACAGCTAAACCAAACGTTTCCAATGTAAATTTCCACATTTATAGAGTGTAAAAAGGCATCCTGAAGCCTGGGAAGTCATTAATTTGATTGTCCAGTATTTCCCTTATGAGATAATGCCTCACATAGCAAATGTGTACAGTGCGAGCTGAAAATGCATTTACAGCACTAAAAAACCAAACTTTTATAACAGCTAAACCAAACGTTTCCAATGTAAATTTCCACCTTTATATAGTGTAGAAAGGCATCCTGAAGCCTGGAAAGTCATTAATTTGATTGTCCAGTATTTCCTTCATGAGATATTGCAACACTTAGAAAAAGTGTACAGCGCCAGCAGACAATGAATTTTCAGCACTAAAAAAACGAAACTTCATTAACAGCTAAACTAAACGTTTCCAATGTAAATTTCCACCTTTATATAGTGTAAAAAGACATCCTGAAGCCTGGGCAGTCATTAATTTGATTGTCCAATATTTCCCTTATGAGATAATGCCTCTCATAGCAAATGTGTACAGCGCGAGCTGAAAATGCATTTACAGCACTAAAAAACCAAACTTTTATAACAGCTAAACCAAACGTTTCCAATGTACATTTCCACCTTTATATAGTGTAGAAAGGCATCCTGAAGCCTGGAAAGTAATTAATTTGATTGTCCAGTATTTCCTTCATGAGATATTGCAACACATAGAAAAAGTGTACAGCGCCAGCAGACAATGAATTTTCAGCACTAAAAAAACGAAACTTCATTAACAGCTAAACTAAACGTTTCCAATGTAAATTTCCACCTTTATATAGTGTAGAAAGGCATCCTGAAGCCTGGAAAGTCATTAATTTGATTGTCCAGTATTTCCTTCATGAGATATTGCAACACTTAGAAAAAGTGTACAGCGCCAGCAGACAATGAATTTTCAGCACTAAAAAAACGAAACTTCATTAACAGCTAAACTAAACGTTTCCAATGTAAATTTCCACCCTTATATAGTGTAAAAAGACATCCTGAAGCCTGGGCAGTCATTAATTTGATTGTCCAATATTTCCCTTATGAGATAATGCTTCTCATAGCAAATGTGTACAGCGCGAGCTGAAAATGCATTTACAGCACTAAAAAACCAAACTTTTATAACAGCTAAACCAAACGTTTCCAATGTAAATTTCCACCTTTATATAGTGTAGAAAGGCATCCTGAAGCCTGGAAAGTCATTAATTTGATTGTCCAGTATTTCCTTCATGAGATATTGCAACACTTAGAAAAAGTGTACAGCGCCAGCAGACAATGAATTTTCAGCACTAAAAAAACGAAACTTCATTAACAGCTAAACCAAACGTTTCCAATGTAAATTTCCACATTTATAGAGTGTAAAAAGGCATCCTGAAGCCTGGGAAGTCATTAATTTGATTGTCCAGTATTTCCCTTATGAGATAATGCCTCACATAGCAAATGTGTACAGTGCGAGCTGAAAATGCATTTACAGCACTAAAAAACCAAACTTTTATAACAGCTAAACCAAACGTTTCCAATGTAAATTTCCACCTTTATATAGTGTAGAAAGGCATCCTGAAGCCTGGAAAGTCATTAATTTGATTGTCCAGTATTTCCTTCATGAGATATTGCAACACTTAGAAAAAGTGTACAGCGCCAGCAGACAATGAATTTTCAGCACTAAAAAAACGAAACTTCATTAACAGCTAAACCAAACGTTTCCAATGTAAATTTCCACATTTATAGAGTGTAAAAAGGCATCCTGAAGCCTGGGAAGTCATTAATTTGATTGTCCAGTATTTCCCTTATGAGATAATGCCTCACATAGCAAATGTGTACAGTGCGAGCTGAAAATGCATTTTCAGCACTAAAAAAACAAACTTTTATAACAGCTAAACCAAACGTTTCCAATGTAAATTTCCACCTTTATATAGTGTAAAAAGACATCCTGAAGCCTGGGCAGTCATTAATTTGATTGTCCAGTATTTCCCTTATGAGATAATGCCTCACATAGCAAATGTGTACAGTGCGAGCTGAAAATGCATTTTCAGCACTAAAAAAACCAAACTTTTATAACAGCTAA
Organism: Idiotropiscis lumnitzeri; assembly: GCF_059441095.1. Lineage (NCBI taxonomy): Eukaryota > Metazoa > Chordata > Actinopteri > Syngnathiformes > Syngnathidae > Idiotropiscis > Idiotropiscis lumnitzeri. The sequence continues at coordinate 243,815 of NW_028283702.1, forward strand.
ACCAAACGTTTCCAATGTAAATTTCCACCTTTATATAGTGTAAAAAGACATCCTGAAGCCTAGGCAGTCATTAATTTGATTGTCCAATATTTCCCTTATGAGACAATGCCTCTCATAGCAAATGTGTACAGCGCGAGCTGAAAATGCATTTTCAGCACTAAAAAAACAAACTTTTATAACAGCTAAACCAAACGTTTCCAATGTACATTTCCACCTTTATATAGTGTAGAAAGGCATCCTGAAGCCTGGAAAGTCATTGATTTGATTGTCCAGTATTTCCTTCATGAGATATTGCAACACTTAGAAAAAGTGTACAGCGCCAGCAGACAATGAATTTTCAGCACTAAAAAAACGAAACTTCATTAACAGCTAAACTAAACGTTTCCAATGTAAATTTCCAACTTTATATAGATTAAAAAGACATCCTGAAGCCTGGGCAGCCATTAATTTGATTGTCCAATATTTCCCTTATGAGATAATGCCTCTCGTAGCAAATGTGTACAGCGCGAGCTGAAAATGCATTTACAGCACTAAAAAACCAAACTTTTATAACAGCTAAACCAAACGTTTCCAATGTAAATTTCCACCTTTATATAGTGTAAAAAGACATCCTGAAGCCTGGGCAGTCATTAATTTGATTGTCCAATATTTCCCTTATGAGATAATGCCTCTCATAGCAAATGTGTACAGCGCGAGCTGAAAATGCATTTACAGCACTAAAAAACCAAACTTTTATAACAGCTAAACCAAACGTTTCCAATGTAAATTTCCACCTTTATATAGTGTAGAAAGGCATCCTGAAGCCTGGAAAGTCATTAATTTGATTGTCCAGTATTTCCTTCATGAGATATTGCAACACTTAGAAAAAGTGTACAGCGCCAGCAGACAATGAATTTTCAGCACTAAAAAAAACGAAACTTCATTAACAGCTAAACTAAACGTTTCCAATGTAAATTTCCACCTTTATATAGTGTAAAAAGACATCCTGAAGCCTGGGCAGTCATTAATTTGATTGTCCAATATTTCCCTTATGAGATAATGCCTCTCATAGCAAATGTGTACAGTGCGAGCTGAAAATGCATTTACAGCACTAAAAAACCAAACTTTTATAACAGCTAAACCAAACGTTTCCAATGTAAATTTCCACCTTTATATAGTGTAAAAAGACATCCTGAAGCCTGGGCAGTCATTAATTTGATTGTCCAATATTTCCCTTTTGAGATAATGCCTCTCATAGCAAATGTGTACAGCGCGAGCTGAAAATGCATTTACAGCACTAAAAAACCAAACTTTTATAACAGCTAAACCAAACGTTTCCAATGTACATTTCCACCTTTATATAGTGTAGAAAGGCATCCTGAAGCCTGGAAAGTCATTAATTTGATTGTCCAGTATTTCCTTCATGAGATATTGCAACACTTAGAAAAAGTGTACAGCGCCAGCAGACAATGAATTTTCAGCACTAAAAAAACGAAACTTCATTAACAGCTAAACTAAACGTTTCCGATTTAAATTTCCACCCTTATATAGTGTAAAAAGACATCCTGAAGCCTGGGCAGTCATTAATTTGATTGTCTAATATTTCCCTTATGAGATAATGCCTCTCATAGCAAATGTGTACAGCGCGAGCTGAAAATGCATTTACAGCACTAAAAAAAACAAACTTTTATAACAGCTAAACCAAACGTTTCCAATGTACATTTCCACCTTTATATAGTGTAGAAAGGTATCCTGAAGCCTGGAAAGTCATTAATTTGATTGTCCAGTATTTCCTTCATGAGATATTGCAACACTTAGAAAAAGTGTACAGCGCCAGCAGACAATGAATTTTCAGCACTAAAAAAACGAAACTTCATTAACAGCTAAACTAAACGTTTCCAATGTATATTTCCACCTTTATATAGTGTAAAAAGACATCCTGAAGCCTGGGCAGTCATTAATTTGATTGTCCAATATTTCCCTTATGAGATAATGCCTCTCATAGCAAATGTGTACAGCGCGAGCTGAAAATGCATTTACAGCACTAAAAAAACAAACTTTTATAACAGCTAAACCAAACGTTTCCAATGTAAATTTCCACCTTTATATAGTGTAAAAAGACATCCTGAAGCCTGGGCAGTCATTAATTTGATTGTCCAGTATTTCCCTTATGAGATAATGCCTCACATAGCAAATGTGGACAGTGCGAGCTGAAAATGCATTTTCAGCACTAAAAAAACCAAACTTTTATAACAGCTAAACCAAACGTTTCCAATGTAAATTTCCACCTTTATATAGTGTAAAAAGACATCCTGAAGCCTGGGCAGTCATTAATTTGATTGTCCAGTATTTCCCTTATGAGATAATGCCTCACACAGCAAATGTGTACAGTGCGAGCTGAAAATGCATTTTCAGCACTAAAAAAACCAAACTTTTATAACAGCTAAACCAAACGTTTCCAATGTAAATTTCCACCTTTATATAGTGTAAAAAGACATCCTGAAGCCTGGGCAGTCATTAATTTGATTGTCCAGTATTTCCCTTATGAGATAATGCCTCACATAGCAAATGTGGACAGTGCGAGCTGAAAATGCATTTTCAGCACTAAAAAAACCAAACTTTTATAACAGCTAAACCAAACGTTTCCAATGTAAATTTCCACCTTTATATAGTGTAAAAAGACATCCTGAAGCCTGGGCAGTCATTAATTTGATTGTCCAGTATTTCCCTTATGAGATAATGCCTCACACAGCAAATGTGTACAGTGCGAGCTGAAAATGCATTTACAGCACTAAAAAAACAAACTTTTATAACAGCTAAACCAAACGTTTCCAATGTAAATTTCCACCTTTATATAGTGTAAAAAGACATCCTGAAGCCTGGGCAGTCATTAATTTGATTGTCCAGTATTTCCCTTATGAGATAATGCCTCACATAGCAAATGTGGACAGTGCGAGCTGAAAATGCATTTTCAGCACTAAAAAAACCAAACTTTTATAACAGCTAAACCAAACGTTTCCAATGTAAATTTCCACCTTTATATAGTGTAAAAAGACATCCTGAAGCCTGGGCAGTCATTAATTTGATTGTCCAGTATTTCCCTTATGAGATAATGCCTCACACAGCAAATGTGTACAGTGCGAGCTGAAAATGCATTTTCAGCACTAAAAAAACCAAACTTTTATAACAGCTAAACCAAACGTTTCCAATGTAAATTTCCACCTTTATATAGTGTAAAAAGACATCCTGAAGCCTGGGCAGTCATTAATTTGATTGTCCAATATTTCCCTTCTGAGATAATGCCTCTCATAGCAAATGTGTACAGCGCGAGCTGAAAATGCATTTACAGCACTAAAAAACCAAACTTTTATAACAGCTAAACCAAACGTTTCCAATGTACATTTCCACCTTTATATAGTGTAGAAAGGCATCCTGAAGCCTGGAAAGTAATTAATTTGATTGTCCAGTATTTCCTTCATGAGATATTGCAACACATAGAAAAAGTGTACAGCGCCAGCAGACAATGAATTTTCAGCACTAAAAAAACGAAACTTCATTAACAGCTAAACTAAACGTTTCCAATGTAAATTTCCACCTTTATATAGTGTAGAAAGGCATCCTGAAGCCTGGAAAGTCATTAATTTGATTGTCCAGTATTTCCTTCATGAGATATTGCAACACTTAGAAAAAGTGTACAGCGCCAGCAGACAATGAATTTTCAGCACTAAAAAAACGAAACTTCATTAACAGCTAAACTAAACGTTTCCAATGTAAATTTCCACCCTTATATAGTGTAAAAAGACATCCTGAAGCCTGGGCAGTCATTAATTTGATTGTCCAATATTTCCCTTATGAGATAATGCTTCTCATAGCAAATGTGTACAGCGCGAGCTGAAAATGCATTTACAGCACTAAAAAACCAAACTTTTATAACAGCTAAACCAAACGTTTCCAATGTAAATTTCCACCTTTATATAGTGTAGAAAGGCATCCTGAAGCCTGGAAAGTCATTAATTTGATTGTCCAGTATTTCCTTCATGAGATATTGCAACACTTAGAAAAAGTGTACAGCGCCAGCAGACAATGAATTTTCAGCACTAAAAAAAACGAAACTTCATTAACAGCTAAACCAAACGTTTCCAATGTAAATTTCCACATTTATAGAGTGTAAAAAGGCATCCTGAAGCCTGGGAAGTCATTAATTTGATTGTCCAGTATTTCCCTTATGAGATAATGCCTCACATAGCAAATGTGTACAGTGCGAGCTGAAAATGCATTTTCAGCACTAAAAAACCAAACTTTTATAACAGCTAAACCAAACGTTTCCAATGTAAATTTCCACCTTTATATAGTGTAAAAAGACATCCTGAAGCCTGGGCAGTCATTAATTTGATTGTCCAGTATTTCCCTTATGAGATAATGCCTCACACAGCAAATGTGTACAGTGCGAGCTGAAAATGCATTTTCAGCACTAAAAAAACCAAACTTTTATAACAGCTAAACCAAACGTTTCCAATGTAAATTTCCACCTTTATATAGTGTAAAAAGACATCCTGAAGCCTGGGCAGTCATTAATTTGATTGTCCAATATTTCCCTTCTGAGATAATGCCTCTCATAGCAAATGTGTACAGCGCGAGATGAAAATGCATTTACAGCACTAAAAAACCAAACTTTTATAACAGCTAAACCAAACGTTTCCAATGTACATTTCCACCTTTATATAGTGTAGAAAGGCATCCTGAAGCCTGGAAAGTCATTAATTTGATTGTCCAGTACTTCCTTCATGAGATATTGCAACACTTAGAAAAAGTGTACAGCGCCAGCAGACAATGAATTTTCAGCACTAAAAAAACGAAACTTCATTAACAGCTAAACTAAACGTTTCCAATGTAAATTTCCACCCTTATATAGTGTAAAAATACATCCTGAAGCCTGGGCAGTCATTAATTTGATTGGCCAATATTTCCCTTATGAGATAATGCCTCACATAGCAAATGTGTACAGTGCGAGCTGAAAATGCATTTTCAGCACTAAAAAAACCAAACTTTTATAACAGCTAAACCAAACGTTTCCAATGTAAATTTCCACCTTTATATAGTGTAAAAAGACATCCTGAAGCCTAGGCAGTCATTAATTTGATTGTCCAATATTTCCCTTATGAGACAATGCCTCTCATAGCAAATGTGTACAGCGCGAGCTGAAAATGCATTTTCAGCACTAAAAAAACAAACTTTTATAACAGCTAAACCAAACGTTTCCAATGTACATTTCCACCTTTATATAGTGTAGAAAGGCATCCTGAAGCCTGGAAAGTCATTGATTTGATTGTCCAGTATTTCCTTCATGAGATATTGCAACACTTAGAAAAAGTGTACAGCGCCAGCAGACAATGAATTTTCAGCACTAAAAAAACGAAACTTCATTAACAGCTAAACTAAACGTTTCCAATGTAAATTTCCAACTTTATATAGAGTAAAAAGACATCCTGAAGCCTGGGCAGCCATTAATTTGATTGTCCAATATTTCCCTTATGAGATAATGCCTCTCGTAGCAAATGTGTACAGCGCGAGCTGAAAATGCATTTACAGCACTAAAAAAACAAACTTTTATAACAGCTAAACCAAACGTTTCCAATGTAAATTTCCACCTTTATATAGTGTAGAAAGGCATCCTGAAGCCTGGAAAGTCATTAATTTGATTGTCCAGTATTTCCTTCATGAGATATTGCAACACTTAGAAAAAGTGTACAGCGCCAGCAGACAATGAATTTTCAGCACTAAAAAAAACGAAACTTCATTAACAGCTAAACTAAACGTTTCCAATGTAAATTTCCACCTTTATATAGTGTAAAAAGACATCCTGAAGCCTGGGCAGTCATTAATTTGATTGTCCAATATTTCCCTTATGAGATAATGCCTCTCATAGCAAATGTGTACAGCGCGAGCTGAAAATGCATTTACAGCACTAAAAAACCAAACTTTTATAACAGCTAAACCAAACGTTTCCAATGTAAATTTCCACCTTTATATAGTGTAGAAAGGCATCCTGAAGCCTGGAAAGTCATTAATTTGATTGTCCAGTATTTCCTTCATGAGATATTGCAACACTAAGAAAAAGTGTACAGCGCCAGCAGACAATGAATTTTCAGCACTAAAAAAACGAAACTTCATTAACAGCTAAACCAAACGTTTCTAATGTAAATTTCCACATTTATAGAGTGTAAAAAGGCATCCTGAAGCCTGGGAAGTCATTAATTTGATTGTCCAGTATTTCCCTTATGAGATAATGCCTCACATAGCAAATGTGTACAGTGCGAGCTGAAAATGCATTTTCAGCACTAAAAAACCAAACTTTTATAACAGCTAAACCAAACGTTTCCAATGTAAATTTCCACCTTTTTATAGTGTAAAAAGACATCCTGAAGCCTGGGCAGTCATTAATTTGATTGTCCAATATTTCCCTTTTGAGATAATGCCTCTCATAGCAAATGTGTACAGCGCGAGCTGAAAATGCATTTACAGCACTAAAAAACCAAACTTTTATAACAGCTAAACCAAACGTTTCCAATGTACATTTCCACCTTTATATAGTGTAGAAAGGCATCCTGAAGCCTGGAAAGTCATTAATTTGATTGTCCAGTATTTCCTTCATGAGATATTGCAACACTTAGAAAAAGTGTACAGCGCCAGCAGACAATGAATTTTCAGCACTAAAAAAACGAAACTTCATTAACAGCTAAACTAAACGTTTCCGATGTAAATTTCCACCCTTATATAGTGTAAAAAGACATCCTGAAGCCTGGGCAGTCATTAATTTGATTGTCTAATATTTCCCTTATGAGATAATGCCTCTCATAGCAAATGTGTACAGCGCGAGCTGAAAATGCATTTACAGCACTAAAAAACCAAACTTTTATAACAGCTAAACCAAACGTTTCCAATGTACATTTCCACCTTTATATAGTGTAGAAAGGCATCCTGAAGCCTGGAAAGTCATTAATTTGATTGTCCAGTATTTCCTTCATGAGATATTGCAACACTTAGAAAAAGTGTACAGCGCCAGCAGACAATGAATTTTCAGCACTAAAAAAACGAAACTTCATTAACAGCTAAACCAAACGTTTCCAATGTAAATTTCCACATTTATAGAGTGTAAAAAGGCATCCTGAAGCCTGGGAAGTCATTAATTTGATTGTCCAGTATTTCCCTTATGAGATAATGCCTCTCATAGCAAATGTGTACAGCGCGAGCTGAAAATGCATTTACAGCACTAAAAAACCAAACTTTTATAACAGCTAAACCAAACGTTTCCAATGTACATTTCCACCTTTATATAGTGTAGAAAGGCATCCTGAAGCCTGGAAAGTCATTAATTTGATTGTCCAGTATTTCCTTCATGAGATATTGCAACACTTAGAAAAAGTGTACAGCGCCAGCAGACAATGAATTTTCAGCACTAAAAAAACGAAACTTCATTAACAGCTAAACTAAACGTTTCCAATGTAAATTTCCACCCTTATATAGTGTAAAAATACATCCTGAAGCCTGGGCAGTCATTAATTTGATTGTCCAATATTTCCCTTATGAGATAATGCCTCTCATAGCAAATGTGTACAGCGCGAGCTGAAAATGCATTTACAGCACTAAAAAACCAAACTTTTATAACAGCTAAACCAAACGTTTCCAATGTAAATTTCCACCTTTATATAGTGTAAAAAGACATCCTGAAGCCTGGGCAGTCATTAATTTGATTGTCCAGTATTTCCCTTATGAGATAATGCCTCACATAGCAAAAGTGTACAGTGCGAGCTGAAAATGCATTTTCAGCACTAAAAAAACCAAACTTTTATAACAGCTAAACCAAACGTTTCCAATGTAAATTTCCACCTTTATATAGTGTAAAAAGACATCCTGAAGCCTGGGCAGTCATTAATTTGATTGTCCAATATTTCCCTTCTGAGATAATGCCTCTCATAGCAAATGTGTACAGCGCGAGCTGAAAATGCATTTACAGCACTAAAAAACCAAACTTTTATAACAGCTAAACCAAACGTTTCCAATGTACATTTCCACCTTTATATAGTGTAGAAAGGCATCCTGAAGCCTGGAAAGTCATTAATTTGATTGTCCAGTATTTCCTTCATGAGATATTGCAACACTTAGAAAAAGTGTACAGCGCCAGCAGACAATGAATTTTCAGCACTAAAAAAACGAAACTTCATTAACAGCTAAACTAAACGTTTCCAATGTAAATTTCCACCCTTATATAGTGTAAAAATACATCCTGAAGCCTGGGCAGTCATTAATTTGATTGTCCAATATTTCCCTTATGAGATAATGCCTCTCATAGCAAATGTGTACAGCGCGAGCTGAAAATGCATTTACAGCACTAAAAAACCAAACTTTTATAACAGCTAAACCAAACGTTTCCAATGTAAATTTCCACCTTTATATAGTGTAGAAAGGCATCCTGAAGCCTGGAAAGTCATTAATTTGATTGTCCAGTATTTCCTTCATGAGATATTGCAACACTTAGAAAAAGTGTACAGCGCCAGCAGACAATGAATTTTCAGCACTAAAAAAACGAAACTTCATTAACAGCTAAACCAAACGTTTCCAATGTAAATTTCCACATTTATAGAGTGTAAAAAGGCATCCTGAAGCCTGGGAAGTCATTAATTTGATTGTCCAGTATTTCCCTTATGAGATAATGCCTCACATAGCAAATGTGTACAGTGCGAGCTGAAAATGCATTTTCAGCACTAAAAAAACAAACTTTTATAACAGCTAAACCAAACGTTTCCAATGTAAATTTCCACCTTTATATAGTGTAAAAAGACATCCTGAAGCCTGGGCAGTCATTAATTTGATTGTCCAGTATTTCCCTTATGAGATAATGCCTCACATAGCAAATGTGTACAGTGCGAGCTGAAAATGCATTTTCAGCACTAAAAAAACCAAACTTTTATAACAGCTAAACCAAACGTTTCCAATGTACATTTCCACCTTTATATAGTGTAGAAAGGCATCCTGAAGCCTGGAAAGTCATTGATTTGATTGTCCAGTATTTCCTTCATGAGATAATGCCTCTCATAGCAAATGTGTACAGCGCGAGCTGAAAATGCATTTACAGCACTAAAAAACCAAACTTTTATAACAGCTAAACCAAACGTTTCCAATGTAAATTTCCACCTTTATATAGTGTAGAAAGGCATCCTGAAGCCTGGAAAGTCATTAATTTGATTGTCCAGTATTTCCTTCATGAGATATTGCAACACTTAGAAAAAGTGTACAGCGCCAGCAGACAATGAATTTTCAGCACTAAAAAAACGAAACTTCATTAACAGCTAAACTAAACGTTTCCAATGTAAATTTCCAACTTTATATAGAGTAAAAAGACATCCTGAAGCCTGGGCAGCCATTAATTTGATTGTCCAATATTTCCCTTATGAGATAATGCCTCTCATAGCAAATGTGTACAGCGCGAGCTGAAAATGCATTTACAGCACTAAAAAACCAAACTTTTATAACAGCTAAACCAAACGTTTCCAATGTAAATTTCCACCTTTATATAGTGTAAAAAGACATCCTGAAGCCTGGGCAGTCATTAATTTGATTGTCCAATATTTCCCTTATGAGATAATGCCTCTCATAGCAAATGTGTACAGCGCGAGCTGAAAATGCATTTACAGCACTAAAAAACCAAACTTTTATAACAGCTAAACCAAACGTTTCCAATGTAAATTTCCACCTTTATATAGTGTAAAAAGACATCCTGAAGCCTGGGCAGTCATTAATTTGATTGTCCAATATTTCCCTTATGAGATAATGCCTCTCATAGCAAATGTGTACAGCGCGAGCTGAAAATGCATTTACAGCACTAAAAAACCAAACTTTTATAACAGCTAAACCAAACGTTTCCAATGTAAATTTCCACCTTTATATAGTGTAGAAAGGCATCCTGAAGCCTGGAAAGTCATTAATTTGATTGTCCAGTATTTCCTTCATGAGATATTGCAACACTTAGAAAAAGTGTACAGCGCCAGCAGACAATGAATTTTCAGCACTAAAAAAACGAAACTTCATTAACAGCTAAACTAAACGTTTCCGATGTAAATTTCCACCCTTATATAGTGTAAAAAGACATCCTGAAGCCTGGGCAGTCATTAATTTGATTGTCTAATATTTCCCTTATGAGATAATGCCTCTCATAGCAAATGTGTACAGCGCGAGCTGAAAATGCATTTACAGCACTAAAAAACCAAACTTTTATAACAGCTAAACCAAACGTTTCCAATGTACATTTCCACCTTTATATAGTGTAGAAAGGCATCCTGAAGCCTGGAAAGTCATTAATTTGATTATCCAGTATTTCCTTCATGAGATATTGCAACACTTAGAAAAAGTGTACAGCGCCAGCAGACAATGAATTTTCAGCACTAAAAAAACGAAACTTCATTAACAGCTAAACCAAACGTTTCCAATGTAAATTTCCACATTTATAGAGTGTAAAAAGGCATCCTGAAGCCTGGGAAGTCATTAATTTGATTGTCCAGTATTTCCCTTATGAGATAATGCCTCACATAGCAAATATGTACAGTGCGAGCTGAAAATGCATTTTCAGCACTAAAAAACCAAACTTTTATAACAGCTAAACCAAACGTTTCCAATGTAAATTTCCACCTTTATATAGTGTAAAAAGACATCCTGAAGCCTGGGCAGTCATTAATTTGATTGTCCAGTATTTCCCTTATGAGATAATGCCTCACACAGCAAATGTGTACAGTGCGAGCTGAAAATGCATTTTCAGCACTAAAAAAACCAAACTTTTATAACAGCTAAACCAAACGTTTCCAATGTAAATTTCCACCTTTATATAGTGTAAAAAGACATCCTGAAGCCTGGGCAGTCATTAATTTGATTGTCCAATATTTCCCTTCTGAGATAATGCCTCTCATAGCAAATGTGTACAGCGCGAGCTGAAAATGCATTTACAGCACTAAAAAACCAAACTTTTATAACAGCTAAACCAAACGTTTCCAATGTACATTTCCACCTTTATATAGTGTAGAAAGGCATCCTGAAGCCTGGAAAGTCATTAATTTGATTGTCCAGTATTTCCTTCATGAGATATTGCAACACTTAGAAAAAGTGTACAGCGCCAGCAGACAATGAATTTTCAGCACTAAAAAAACGAAACTTCATTAACAGCTAAACTAAACGTTTCCAATGTAAATTTCCACCCTTATATAGTGTAAAAAGACATCCTGAAGCCTGGGCAGTCATTAATTTGATTGTCCAATATTTCCCTTATGAGATAATGCCTCTCATAGCAAATGTGTACAGCGCGAGCTGAAAATGCATTTACAGCACTAAAAAACCAAACTTTTATAACAGCTAAACCAAACGTTTCCAATGTAAATTTCCACCTTTATATAGTGTAGAAAGGCATCCTGAAGCCTGGAAAGTCATTAATTTGATTGTCCAGTATTTCCTTCATGAGATATTGCAACACTTAGAAAAAGTGTACAGCGCCAGCAGACAATGAATTTTCAGCACTAAAAAAACGAAACTTCATTAACAGCTAAACCAAACGTTTCCAATGTAAATTTCCACCCTTATATAGTGTAAAAAGACATCCTGAAGCCTGGGCAGTCATTAATTTGATTGTCCAATATTTCCCTTATGAGATAATGCCTCTCATAGCAAATGTGTACAGCGCGAGCTGAAAATGCATTTACAGCACTAAAAAACCAAACTTTTATAACAGCTAAACCAAACGTTTCCAATGTAAATTTCCACCTTTATATAGTGTAGAAAGGCATCCTGAAGCCTGGAAAGTCATTAATTTGATTGTCCAGTATTTCCTTCATGAGATATTGCAACACTTAGAAAAAGTGTACAGCGCCAGCAGACAATGAATTTTCAGCACTAAAAAAACGAAACTTCATTAACAGCTAAACCAAACGTTTCCAATGTAAATTTCCACATTTATAGTGTAAAAAGGCATCCTGAAGCCTGGGAAGTCATTAATTTGATTGTCCAGTATTTCCCTTATGAGATAATGCCTCACATAGCAAATGTGTACAGTGCGAGCTGAAAATGCATTTTCAGCACTAAAAAACCAAACTTTTATAACAGCTAAACCAAACGTTTCCAATGTAAATTTCCACCTTTATATAGTGTAAAAAGACATCCTGAAGCCTGGGCAGTCATTAATTTGATTGTCCAGTATTTCCCTTATGAGATAATGCCTCACACAGCAAATGTGTACAGTGCGAGGTGAAAATGCATTTTCAGCACTAAAAAAACCAAACTTTTATAACAGCTAAACCAAACGTTTCCAATGTAAATTTCCACCTTTATATAGTGTAAAAAGACATCCTGAAGCCTGGGCAGTCATTAATTTGATTGTCCAATATTTCCCTTCTGAGATAATGTACATTTCCACCTTTATATAGTGTAGAAAGGCATCCTGAAGCCTGGAAAGTCATTAATTTGATTGTCCAGTATTTCCTTCATGAGATATTGCAACACTTAGAAAAAGTGTACAGCGCCAGCAGACAATGAATTTTCAGCACTAAAAAAACGAAACTTCATTAACAGCTAAACTAAACGTTTCCAATGTAAATTTCCACCCTTATATAGTGTAAAAAGACATCCTGAAGCCTGGGCAGTCATTAATTTGATTGTCCAATATTTCCCTTATGAGATAATGCCTCTCATAGCAAATGTGTACAGCGAGCTGAAAATGCATTTACAGCACTAAAAAACCAAACTTTTATAACAGCTAAACCAAACGTTTCCAATGTAAATTTCCACCTTTATATAGTGTAGAAAGGCATCCTGAAGCCTGGAAAGTCATTAATTTGATTGTCCAGTATTTCCTTCATGAGATATTGCAACACTTAGAAAAAGTGTACAGCGCCAGCAGACAATGAATTTTCAGCACTAAAAAAACGAAACTTCATTAACAGCTAAACCAAACGTTTCCAATGTAAATTTCCACCCTTATATAGTGTAAAAAGACATCCTGAAGCCTGGGCAGTCATTAATTTGATTGTCCAATATTTCCCTTATGAGATAATGCCTCTCATAGCAAATGTGTACAGCGCGAGCTGAAAATGCATTTACAGCACTAAAAAAACAAACTTTTATAACAGCTAAACCAAACGTTTCCAATGTAAATTTCCACCTTTATATAGTGTAGAAAGGCATCCTGAAGCCTGGAAAGTCATTAATTTGATTGTCCAGTATTTCCTTCATGAGATATTGCAACACTTAGAAAAAGTGTACAGCGCCAGCAGACAATGAATTTTCAGCACTAAAAAAACGAAACTTCATTAACAGCTAAACCAAACGTTTCCAATGTAAATTTCCACATTTATAGTGTAAAAAGGCATCCTGAAGCCTGGGAAGTCATTAATTTGATTGTCCAGTATTTCCCTTATGAGATAATGCCTCACATAGCAAATGTGTACAGTGCGAGCTGAAAATGCATTTTCAGCACTAAAAAACCAAACTTTTATAACAGCTAAACCAAACGTTTCCAATGTAAATTTCCACCTTTATATAGTGTAAAAAGACATCCTGAAGCCTGGGCAGTCATTAATTTGATTGTCCAGTATTTCCCTTATGAGATAATGCCTCACACAGCAAATGTGTACAGTGCGAGCTGAAAATGCATTTTCAGCACTAAAAAAACCAAACTTTTATAACAGCTAAACCAAACGTTTCCAATGTAAATTTCCACCTTTATATAGTGTAAAAAGACATCCTGAAGCCTGGGCAGTCATTAATTTGATTGTCCAATATTTCCCTTCTGAGATAATGTACATTTCCACCTTTATATAGTGTAGAAAGGCATCCTGAAGCCTGGAAAGTCATTAATTTGATTGTCCAGTATTTCCTTCATGAGATATTGCAACACTTAGAAAAAGTGTACAGCGCCAGCAGACAATGAATTTTCAGCACTAAAAAAACGAAACTTCATTAACAGCTAAACTAAACGTTTCCAATGTAAATTTCCACCCTTATATAGTGTAAAAAGACATCCTGAAGCCTGGGCAGTCATTAATTTGATTGTCCAATATTTCCCTTATGAGATAATGCCTCTCATAGCAAATGTGTACAGCGCGAGCTGAAAATGCATTTACAGCACTAAAAAACCAAACTTTTATAACAGCTAAACCAAACGTTTCCAATGTAAATTTCCACCTTTATATAGTGTAGAAAGGCATCCTGAAGCCTGGAAAGTCATTAATTTGATTGTCCAGTATTTCCTTCATGAGATATTGCAACACTTAGAAAAAGTGTACAGCGCCAGCAGACAATGAATTTTCAGCACTAAAAAAACGAAACTTCATTAACAGCTAAACCAAACGTTTCCAATGTAAATTTCCACATTTATAGTGTAAAAAGGCATCCTGAAGCCTGGGAAGTCATTAATTTGATTGTCCAGTATTTCCCTTATGAGATAATGCCTCACATAGCAAATGTGTACAGTGCGAGCTGAAAATGCATTTTCAGCACTAAAAAACCAAACTTTTATAACAGCTAAACCAAACGTTTCCAATGTAAATTTCCACCTTTATATAGTGTAAAAAGACATCCTGAAGCCTGGGCAGTCATTAATTTGATTGTCCAGTATTTCCCTTATGAGATAATGCCTCACACAGCAAATGTGTACAGTGCGAGCTGAAAATGCATTTTCAGCACTAAAAAAACCAAACTTTTATAACAGCTAAACCAAACGTTTCCAATGTAAATTTCCACCTTTATATAGTGTAAAAAGACATCCTGAAGCCTGGGCAGTCATTAATTTGATTGTCCAATATTTCCCTTCTGAGATAATGTACATTTCCACCTTTATATAGTGTAGAAAGGCATCCTGAAGCCTGGAAAGTCATTAATTTGATTGTCCAGTATTTCCTTCATGAGATATTGCAACACTTAGAAAAAGTGTACAGCGCCAGCAGACAATGAATTTTCAGCACTAAAAAAACGAAACTTCATTAACAGCTAAACTAAACGTTTCCAATGTAAATTTCCACCCTTATATAGTGTAAAAAGACATCCTGAAGCCTGGGCAGTCATTAATTTGATTGTCCAATATTTCCCTTATGAGATAATGCCTCTCATAGCAAATGTGTACAGCGCGAGCTGAAAATGCATTTACAGCACTAAAAAACCAAACTTTTATAACAGCTAAACCAAACGTTTCCAATGTAAATTTCCACCTTTATATAGTGTAGAAAGGCATCCTGAAGCCTGGAAAGTCATTAATTTGATTGTCCAGTATTTCCTTCATGAGATATTGCAACACTTAGAAAAAGTGTACAGCGCCAGCAGACAATGAATTTTCAGCACTAAAAAAACGAAACTTCATTAACAGCTAAACCAAACGTTTCCAATGTAAATTTCCACCCTTATATAGTGTAAAAAGACATCCTGAAGCCTGGGCAGTCATTAATTTGATTGTCCAATATTTCCCTTATGAGATAATGCCTCTCATAGCAAATGTGTACAGCGCGAGCTGAAAATGCATTTACAGCACTAAAAAAACAAACTTTTATAACAGCTAAACCAAACGTTTCCAATGTAAATTTCCACCTTTATATAGTGTAGAAAGGCATCCTGAAGCCTGGAAAGTCATTAATTTGATTGTCCAGTATTTCCTTCATGAGATATTGCAACACTTAGAAAAAGTGTACAGCGCCAGCAGACAATGAATTTTCAGCACTAAAAAAACGAAACTTCATTAACAGCTAAACCAAACGTTTCCAATGTAAATTTCCACATTTATAGTGTAAAAAGGCATCCTGAAGCCTGGGAAGTCATTAATTTGATTGTCCAGTATTTCCCTTATGAGATAATGCCTCACATAGCAAATGTGTACAGTGCGAGCTGAAAATGCATTTTCAGCACTAAAAAACCAAACTTTTATAACAGCTAAACCAAACGTTTCCAATGTAAATTTCCACCTTTATATAGTGTAAAAAGACATCCTGAAGCCTGGGCAGTCATTAATTTGATTGTCCAGTATTTCCCTTATGAGATAATGCCTCACACAGCAAATGTGTACAGTGCGAGCTGAAAATGCATTTTCAGCACTAAAAAAACCAAACTTTTATAACAGCTAAACCAAACGTTTCCAATGTAAATTTCCACCTTTATATAGTGTAAAAAGACATCCTGAAGCCTGGGCAGTCATTAATTTGATTGTCCAATATTTCCCTTCTGAGATAATGCCTCTCATAGCAAATGTGTACAGCGCGAGCTGAAAATGCATTTACAGCACTAAAAAACCAAACTTTTATAACAGCTAAACCAAACGTTTCCAATGTACATTTCCACCTTTATATAGTGTAGAAAGGCATCCTGAAGCCTGGAAAGTCATTAATTTGATTGTCCAGTATTTCCTTCATGAGATATTGCAACACTTAGAAAAAGTGTACAGCGCCAGCAGACAATGAATTTTCAGCACTAAAAAAACGAAACTTCATTAACAGCTAAACTAAACGTTTCCAATGTAAATTTCCACCCTTATATAGTGTAAAAAGACATCCTGAAGCCTGGGCAGTCATTAATTTGATTGTCCAATATTTCCCTTATGAGATAATGCCTCTCATAGCAAATGTGTACAGCGCGAGCTGAAAATGCATTTACAGCACTAAAAAACCAAACTTTTATAACAGCTAAACCAAACGTTTCCAATGTAAATTTCCACCTTTATATAGTGTAGAAAGGCATCCTGAAGCCTGGAAAGTCATTAATTTGATTGTCCAGTATTTCCTTCATGAGATATTGCAACACTTAGAAAAAGTGTACAGCGCCAGCAGACAATGAATTTTCAGCACTAAAAAAACGAAACTTCATTAACAGCTAAACCAAACGTTTCCAATGTAAATTTCCACATTTATAGAGTGTAAAAAGGCATCCTGAAGCCTGGGAAGTCATTAATTTGATTGTCCAGTATTTCCCTTATGAGATAATGCCTCACATAGCAAATGTGTACAGTGCGAGCTGAAAATGCATTTTCAGCACTAAAAAAACAAACTTTTATAACAGCTAAACCAAACGTTTCCAATGTAAATTTCCACCTTTATATAGTGTAAAAAGACATCCTGAAGCCTGGGCAGTCATTAATTTGATTGTCCAGTATTTCCCTTATGAGATAATTTCTCACACAGCAAATGTGTACAGTGCGAGCTGAAAATGCATTTTCAGCACTAAAAAAACCAAACTTTTATAACAGCTAAACCAAACGTTTCCAATGTAAATTTCCACCTTTATATAGTGTAAAAAGACATCCTGAAGCCTGGGCAGTCATTAATTTGATTGTCCAATATTTCCCTTCTGAGATAATGCCTCTCATAGCAAATGTGTACAGCGCGAGCTGAAAATGCATTTACAGCACTAAAAAACCAAACTTTTATAACAGCTAAACCAAACGTTTCCAATGTACATTTCCACCTTTATATAGTGTAGAAGGCATCCTGAAGCCTGGAAAGTCATTAATTTGATTGTCCAGTATTTCCTTCATGAGATATTGCAACACTTAGAAAAAGTGTACAGCGCCAGCAGACAATGAATTTTCAGCACTAAAAAAACGAAACTTCATTAACAGCTAAACTAAACGTTTCCAATGTAAATTTCCACCTTTATATAGTGTAAAAAGACATCCTGAAGCCTGGGCAGTCATTAATTTGATTGTCCAATATTTCCCTTATGAGATAATGCCTCTCATAGCAAATGTGTACAGCGCGAGCTGAAAATGCATTTTCAGCACTAAAAAACCAAACTTTTATAACAGCTAAACCAAACGTTTCCAATGTAAATTTCCACCTTTATATAGTGTAGAAAGGCATCCTGAAGCCTGGAAAGTCATTAATTTGATTGTCCAGTATTTCCTTCATGAGATATTGCAACACTTAGAAAAAGTGTACAGCGCCAGCAGACAATGAATTTTCAGCACTAAAAAAACGAAACTTCATTAACAGCTAAACCAAACGTTTCCAATGTAAATTTCCACATTTATAGAGTGTAAAAAGGCATCCTGAAGCCTGGGAAGTCATTAATTTGATTGTCCAGTATTTCCCTTATGAGATAATGCCTCACATAGCAAATGTGTACAGTGCGAGCTGAAAATGCATTTTCAGCACTAAAAAACCAAACTTTTATAACAGCTAAACCAAACGTTTCCAATGTAAATTTACACCTTTATATAGTGTAGAAAGGCATCCTGAAGCCTGGAAAGTCATTAATTTGATTGTCCAGTATTTCCTTCATGAGATATTGCAACACTTAGAAAAAGTGTACAGCGCCAGCAGACAATGAATTTTCAGCACTAAAAAAACGAAACTTCATTAACAGCTAAACCAAACGTTTCCAATGTAAATTTCCACATTTATAGTGTAAAAAGGCATCCTGAAGCCTGGGAAGTCATTAATTTGATTGTCCAGTATTTCCCTTATGAGATAATGCCTCACATAGCAAATGTGTACAGTGCGAGCTGAAAATGCATTTTCAGCACTAAAAAACCAAACTTTTATAACAGCTAAACCAAACGTTTCCAATGTAAATTTCCACCTTTATATAGTGTAAAAAGACATCCTGAAGCCTGGGCAGTCATTAATTTGATTGTCCAGTATTTCCCTTATGAGATAATGCCTCACACAGCAAATGTGTACAGTGCGAGCTGAAAATGCATTTTCAGCACTAAAAAAACCAAACTTTTATAACAGCTAAACCAAACGTTTCCAATGTAAATTTCCACCTTTATATAGTGTAAAAAGACATCCTGAAGCCTGGGCAGTCATTAATTTGATTGTCCAATATTTCCCTTCTGAGATAATGTACATTTCCACCTTTATATAGTGTAGAAAGGCATCCTGAAGCCTGGAAAGTCATTAATTTGATTGTCCAGTATTTCCTTCATGAGATATTGCAACACTTAGAAAAAGTGTACAGCGCCAGCAGACAATGAATTTTCAGCACTAAAAAAACGAAACTTCATTAACAGCTAAACTAAACGTTTCCAATGTAAATTTCCACCCTTATATAGTGTAAAAAGACATCCTGAAGCCTGGGCAGTCATTAATTTGATTGTCCAATATTTCCCTTATGAGATAATGCCTCTCATAGCAAATGTGTACAGCGCGAGCTGAAAATGCATTTACAGCACTAAAAAACCAAACTTTTATAACAGCTAAACCAAACGTTTCCAATGTAAATTTCCACCTTTATATAGTGTAGAAAGGCATCCTGAAGCCTGGAAAGTCATTAATTTGATTGTCCAGTATTTCCTTCATGAGATATTGCAACACTTAGAAAAAGTGTACAGCGCCAGCAGACAATGAATTTTCAGCACTAAAAAAACGAAACTTCATTAACAGCTAAACCAAACGTTTCCAATGTAAATTTCCACCCTTATATAGTGTAAAAAGACATCCTGAAGCCTGGGCAGTCATTAATTTGATTGTCCAATATTTCCCTTATGAGATAATGCCTCTCATAGCAAATGTGTACAGCGCGAGCTGAAAATGCATTTACAGCACTAAAAAAACAAACTTTTATAACAGCTAAACCAAACGTTTCCAATGTAAATTTCCACCTTTATATAGTGTAGAAAGGCATCCTGAAGCCTGGAAAGTCATTAATTTGATTGTCCAGTATTTCCTTCATGAGATATTGCAACACTTAGAAAAAGTGTACAGCGCCAGCAGACAATGAATTTTCAGCACTAAAAAAACGAAACTTCATTAACAGCTAAACCAAACGTTTCCAATGTAAATTTCCACATTTATAGTGTAAAAAGGCATCCTGAAGCCTGGGAAGTCATTAATTTGATTGTCCAGTATTTCCCTTATGAGATAATGCCTCACATAGCAAATGTGTACAGTGCGAGCTGAAAATGCATTTTCAGCACTAAAAAACCAAACTTTTATAACAGCTAAACCAAACGTTTCCAATGTAAATTTCCACCTTTATATAGTGTAAAAAGACATCCTGAAGCCTGGGCAGTCATTAATTTGATTGTCCAGTATTTCCCTTATGAGATAATGCCTCACACAGCAAATGTGTACAGTGCGAGCTGAAAATGCATTTTCAGCACTAAAAAAACCAAACTTTTATAACAGCTAAACCAAACGTTTCCAATGTAAATTTCCACCTTTATATAGTGTAAAAAGACATCCTGAAGCCTGGGCAGTCATTAATTTGATTGTCCAATATTTCCCTTCTGAGATAATGCCTCTCATAGCAAATGTGTACAGCGCGAGCTGAAAATGCATTTACAGCACTAAAAAACCAAACTTTTATAACAGCTAAACCAAACGTTTCCAATGTACATTTCCACCTTTATATAGTGTAGAAAGGCATCCTGAAGCCTGGAAAGTCATTAATTTGATTGTCCAGTATTTCCTTCATGAGATATTGCAACACTTAGAAAAAGTGTACAGCGCCAGCAGACAATGAATTTTCAGCACTAAAAAAACGAAACTTCATTAACAGCTAAACTAAACGTTTCCAATGTAAATTTCCACCCTTATATAGTGTAAAAAGACATCCTGAAGCCTGGGCAGTCATTAATTTGATTGTCCAATATTTCCCTTATGAGATAATGCCTCTCATAGCAAATGTGTACAGCGCGAGCTGAAAATGCATTTACAGCACTAAAAAACCAAACTTTTATAACAGCTAAACCAAACGTTTCCAATGTAAATTTCCACCTTTATATAGTGTAGAAAGGCATCCTGAAGCCTGGAAAGTCATTAATTTGATTGTCCAGTATTTCCTTCATGAGATATTGCAACACTTAGAAAAAGTGTACAGCGCCAGCAGACAATGAATTTTCAGCACTAAAAAAACGAAACTTCATTAACAGCTAAACCAAACGTTTCCAATGTAAATTTCCACATTTATAGAGTGTAAAAAGGCATCCTGAAGCCTGGGAAGTCATTAATTTGATTGTCCAGTATTTCCCTTATGAGATAATGCCTCACATAGCAAATGTGTACAGTGCGAGCTGAAAATGCATTTTCAGCACTAAAAAAACAAACTTTTATAACAGCTAAACCAAACGTTTCCAATGTAAATTTCCACCTTTATATAGTGTAAAAAGACATCCTGAAGCCTGGGCAGTCATTAATTTGATTGTCCAGTATTTCCCTTATGAGATAATGCCTCACATAGCAAATGTGTACAGTGCGAGCTGAAAATGCATTTTCAGCACTAAAAAAACCAAACTTTTATAACAGCTAAACCAAACGTTTCCAATGTACATTTCCACCTTTATATAGTGTAGAAAGGCATCCTGAAGCCTGGAAAGTCATTGATTTGATTGTCCAGTATTTCCTTCATGAGATAATGCCTCTCATAGCAAATGTGTACAGCGCGAGCTGAAAATGCATTTACAGCACTAAAAAACCAAACTTTTATAACAGCTAAACCAAACGTTTCCAATGTAAATTTCCACCTTTATATAGTGTAGAAAGGCATCCTGAAGCCTGGAAAGTCATTAATTTGATTGTCCAGTATTTCCTTCATGAGATATTGCAACACTTAGAAAAAGTGTACAGCGCCAGCAGACAATGAATTTTCAGCACTAAAAAAACGAAACTTCATTAACAGCTAAACTAAACGTTTCCAATGTAAATTTCCAACTTTATATAGAGTAAAAAGACATCCTGAAGCCTGGGCAGCCATTAATTTGATTGTCCAATATTTCCCTTATGAGATAATGCCTCTCATAGCAAATGTGTACAGCGCGAGCTGAAAATGCATTTACAGCACTAAAAAACCAAACTTTTATAACAGCTAAACCAAACGTTTCCAATGTAAATTTCCACCTTTATATAGTGTAAAAAGACATCCTGAAGCCTGGGCAGTCATTAATTTGATTGTCCAATATTTCCCTTATGAGATAATGCCTCTCATAGCAAATGTGTACAGCGCGAGCTGAAAATGCATTTACAGCACTAAAAAACCAAACTTTTATAACAGCTAAACCAAACGTTTCCAATGTAAATTTCCACCTTTATATAGTGTAAAAAGACATCCTGAAGCCTGGGCAGTCATTAATTTGATTGTCCAATATTTCCCTTATGAGATAATGCCTCTCATAGCAAATGTGTACAGCGCGAGCTGAAAATGCATTTACAGCACTAAAAAACCAAACTTTTATAACAGCTAAACCAAACGTTTCCAATGTAAATTTCCACCTTTATATAGTGTAGAAAGGCATCCTGAAGCCTGGAAAGTCATTAATTTGATTGTCCAGTATTTCCTTCATGAGATATTGCAACACTTAGAAAAAGTGTACAGCGCCAGCAGACAATGCATTTTCAGCACTAAAAAAAACGAAACTTCATTAACAGCTAAACTAAACGTTTCCAATGTAAATTTCCACCTTTATATAGTGTAAAAAGACATCCTGAAGCCTGGGCAGTCATTAATTTGATTGTCCAATATTTCCTTTATGAGATAATGCCTCTCATAGCAAATGTGTACAGCGCGAGCTGAAAATGCATTTACAGCACTAAAAAACCAAACTTTTATAACAGCTAAACCAAACGTTTCCAATGTAAATTTCCACCTTTATATAGTGTAGAAAGGCATCCTGAAGCCTGGAAAGTCATTAATTTGATTGTCCAGTATTTCCTTCATGAGATATTGCAACACTTAGAAAAAGTGTACAGCGCCAGCAGACAATGAATTTTCAGCACTAAAAAAACGAAACTTCATTAACAGCTAAACTAAACGTTTCCGATGTAAATTTCCACCCTTATATAGTGTAAAAAGACATCCTGAAGCCTGGGCAGTCATTAATTTGATTGTCTAATATTTCCCTTATGAGATAATGCCTCTCATAGCAAATGTGTACAGCGCGAGCTGAAAATGCATTTACAGCACTAAAAAACCAAACTTTTATAACAGCTAAACCAAACGTTTCCAATGTACATTTCCACCTTTATATAGTGTAGAAAGGCATCCTGAAGCCTGGAAAGTCATTAATTTGATTATCCAGTATTTCCTTCATGAGATATTGCAACACTTAGAAAAAGTGTACAGCGCCAGCAGACAATGAATTTTCAGCACTAAAAAAACGAAACTTCATTAACAGCTAAACCAAACGTTTCCAATGTAAATTTCCACATTTATAGAGTGTAAAAAGGCATCCTGAAGCCTGGGAAGTCATTAATTTGATTGTCCAGTATTTCCCTTATGAGATAATGCCTCACATAGCAAATGTGTACAGTGCGAGCTGAAAATGCATTTTCAGCACTAAAAAACCAAACTTTTATAACAGCTAAACCAAACGTTTCCAATGTAAATTTCCACCTTTATATAGTGTAAAAAGACATCCTGAAGCCTGGGCAGTCATTAATTTGATTGTCCAGTATTTCCCTTATGAGATAATGCCTCACACAGCAAATGTGTACAGTGCGAGCTGAAAATGCATTTTCAGCACTAAAAAAACCAAACTTTTATAACAGCTAAACCAAACGTTTCCAATGTAAATTTCCACCTTTATATAGTGTAAAAAGACATCCTGAAGCCTGGGCAGTCATTAATTTGATTGTCCAATATTTCCCTTCTGAGATAATGCCTCTCATAGCAAATGTGTACAGCGCGAGCTGAAAATGCATTTACAGCACTAAAAAACCAAACTTTTATAACAGCTAAACCAAACGTTTCCAATGTACATTTCCACCTTTATATAGTGTAGAAAGGCATCCTGAAGCCTGGAAAGTCATTAATTTGATTGTCCAGTATTTCCTTCATGAGATATTGCAACACTTAGAAAAAGTGTACAGCGCCAGCAGACAATGAATTTTCAGCACTAAAAAAACGAAACTTCATTAACAGCTAAACTAAACGTTTCCAATGTAAATTTCCACCCTTATATAGTGTAAAAAGACATCCTGAAGCCTGGGCAGTCATTAATTTGATTGTCCAATATTTCCCTTATGAGATAATGCCTCTCATAGCAAATGTGTACAGCGCGAGCTGAAAATGCATTTACAGCACTAAAAAACCAAACTTTTATAACAGCTAAACCAAACGTTTCCAATGTAAATTTCCACCTTTATATAGTGTAGAAAGGCATCCTGAAGCCTGGAAAGTCATTAATTTGATTGTCCAGTATTTCCTTCATGAGATATTGCAACACTTAGAAAAAGTGTACAGCGCCAGCAGACAATGAATTTTCAGCACTAAAAAAACGAAACTTCATTAACAGCTAAACCAAACGTTTCCAATGTAAATTTCCACCCTTATATAGTGTAAAAAGACATCCTGAAGCCTGGGCAGTCATTAATTTGATTGTCCAATATTTCCCTTATGAGATAATGCCTCTCATAGCAAATGTGTACAGCGCGAGCTGAAAATGCATTTACAGCACTAAAAAACCAAACTTTTATAACAGCTAAACCAAACGTTTCCAATGTAAATTTCCACCTTTATATAGTGTAGAAAGGCATCCTGAAGCCTGGAAAGTCATTAATTTGATTGTCCAGTATTTCCTTCATGAGATATTGCAACACTTAGAAAAAGTGTACAGCGCCAGCAGACAATGAATTTTCAGCACTAAAAAAACGAAACTTCATTAACAGCTAAACCAAACGTTTCCAATGTAAATTTCCACATTTATAGTGTAAAAAGGCATCCTGAAGCCTGGGAAGTCATTAATTTGATTGTCCAGTATTTCCCTTATGAGATAATGCCTCACATAGCAAATGTGTACAGTGCGAGCTGAAAATGCATTTTCAGCACTAAAAAACCAAACTTTTATAACAGCTAAACCAAACGTTTCCAATGTAAATTTCCACCTTTATATAGTGTAAAAAGACATCCTGAAGCCTGGGCAGTCATTAATTTGATTGTCCAGTATTTCCCTTATGAGATAATGCCTCACACAGCAAATGTGTACAGTGCGAGCTGAAAATGCATTTTCAGCACTAAAAAAACCAAACTTTTATAACAGCTAAACCAAACGTTTCCAATGTAAATTTCCACCTTTATATAGTGTAAAAAGACATCCTGAAGCCTGGGCAGTCATTAATTTGATTGTCCAATATTTCCCTTCTGAGATAATGTACATTTCCACCTTTATATAGTGTAGAAAGGCATCCTGAAGCCTGGAAAGTCATTAATTTGATTGTCCAGTATTTCCTTCATGAGATATTGCAACACTTAGAAAAAGTGTACAGCGCCAGCAGACAATGAATTTTCAGCACTAAAAAAACGAAACTTCATTAACAGCTAAACCAAACGTTTCCAATGTAAATTTCCACATTTATAGTGTAAAAAGGCATCCTGAAGCCTGGGAAGTCATTAATTTGATTGTCCAGTATTTCCCTTATGAGATAATGCCTCACATAGCAAATGTGTACAGTGCGAGCTGAAAATGCATTTTCAGCACTAAAAAACCAAACTTTTATAACAGCTAAACCAAACGTTTCCAATGTAAATTTCCACCTTTATATAGTGTAAAAAGACATCCTGAAGCCTGGGCAGTCATTAATTTGATTGTCCAGTATTTCCCTTATGAGATAATGCCTCACACAGCAAATGTGTACAGTGCGAGCTGAAAATGCATTTTCAGCACTAAAAAAACCAAACTTTTATAACAGCTAAACCAAACGTTTCCAATGTAAATTTCCACCTTTATATAGTGTAAAAAGACATCCTGAAGCCTGGGCAGTCATTAATTTGATTGTCCAATATTTCCCTTCTGAGATAATGTACATTTCCACCTTTATATAGTGTAGAAAGGCATCCTGAAGCCTGGAAAGTCATTAATTTGATTGTCCAGTATTTCCTTCATGAGATATTGCAACACTTAGAAAAAGTGTACAGCGCCAGCAGACAATGAATTTTCAGCACTAAAAAAACGAAACTTCATTAACAGCTAAACTAAACGTTTCCAATGTAAATTTCCACCCTTATATAGTGTAAAAAGACATCCTGAAGCCTGGGCAGTCATTAATTTGATTGTCCAATATTTCCCTTATGAGATAATGCCTCTCATAGCAAATGTGTACAGCGCGAGCTGAAAATGCATTTACAGCACTAAAAAACCAAACTTTTATAACAGCTAAACCAAACGTTTCCAATGTAAATTTCCACCTTTATATAGTGTAGAAAGGCATCCTGAAGCCTGGAAAGTCATTAATTTGATTGTCCAGTATTTCCTTCATGAGATATTGCAACACTTAGAAAAAGTGTACAGCGCCAGCAGACAATGAATTTTCAGCACTAAAAAAACGAAACTTCATTAACAGCTAAACCAAACGTTTCCAATGTAAATTTCCACCCTTATATAGTGTAAAAAGACATCCTGAAGCCTGGGCAGTCATTAATTTGATTGTCCAATATTTCCCTTATGAGATAATGCCTCTCATAGCAAATGTGTACAGCGCGAGCTGAAAATGCATTTACAGCACTAAAAAAACAAACTTTTATAACAGCTAAACCAAACGTTTCCAATGTAAATTTCCACCTTTATATAGTGTAGAAAGGCATCCTGAAGCCTGGAAAGTCATTAATTTGATTGTCCAGTATTTCCTTCATGAGATATTGCAACACTTAGAAAAAGTGTACAGCGCCAGCAGACAATGAATTTTCAGCACTAAAAAAACGAAACTTCATTAACAGCTAAACCAAACGTTTCCAATGTAAATTTCCACCCTTATATAGTGTAAAAAGACATCCTGAAGCCTGGGCAGTCATTAATTTGATTGTCCAATATTTCCCTTATGAGATAATGCCTCTCATAGCAAATGTGTACAGCGCGAGCTGAAAATGCATTTACAGCACTAAAAAAACAAACTTTTATAACAGCTAAACCAAACGTTTCCAATGTAAATTTCCACCTTTATATAGTGTAGAAAGGCATCCTGAAGCCTGGAAAGTCATTAATTTGATTGTCCAGTATTTCCTTCATGAGATATTGCAACACTTAGAAAAAGTGTACAGCGCCAGCAGACAATGAATTTTCAGCACTAAAAAAACGAAACTTCATTAACAGCTAAACCAAACGTTTCCAATGTAAATTTCCACATTTATAGTGTAAAAAGGCATCCTGAAGCCTGGGAAGTCATTAATTTGATTGTCCAGTATTTCCCTTATGAGATAATGCCTCACATAGCAAATGTGTACAGTGCGAGCTGAAAATGCATTTTCAGCACTAAAAAACCAAACTTTTATAACAGCTAAACCAAACGTTTCCAATGTAAATTTCCACCTTTATATAGTGTAAAAAGACATCCTGAAGCCTGGGCAATCATTAATTTGATTGTCCAGTATTTCCCT
Source organism: Idiotropiscis lumnitzeri (assembly GCF_059441095.1). Classification (NCBI taxonomy): domain Eukaryota; kingdom Metazoa; phylum Chordata; class Actinopteri; order Syngnathiformes; family Syngnathidae; genus Idiotropiscis; species Idiotropiscis lumnitzeri. Next base: position 271,112 of record NW_028283702.1, read on the forward strand.
TATGAGATAATGCCTCACACAGCAAATGTGTACAGTGCGAGCTGAAAATGCATTTTCAGCACTAAAAAAACCAAACTTTTATAACAGCTAAACCAAACGTTTCCAATGTAAATTTCCACCTTTATATAGTGTAAAAAGACATCCTGAAGCCTGGGCAGTCATTAATTTGATTGTCCAATATTTCCCTTCTGAGATAATGTACATTTCCACCTTTATATAGTGTAGAAAGGCATCCTGAAGCCTGGAAAGTCATTAATTTGATTGTCCAGTATTTCCTTCATGAGATATTGCAACACTTAGAAAAAGTGTACAGCGCCAGCAGACAATGAATTTTCAGCACTAAAAAAACGAAACTTCATTAACAGCTAAACTAAACGTTTCCAATGTAAATTTCCACCCTTATATAGTGTAAAAAGACATCCTGAAGCCTGGGCAGTCATTAATTTGATTGTCCAATATTTCCCTTATGAGATAATGCCTCTCATAGCAAATGTGTACAGCGCGAGCTGAAAATGCATTTACAGCACTAAAAAACCAAACTTTTATAACAGCTAAACCAAACGTTTCCAATGTAAATTTCCACCTTTATATAGTGTAGAAAGGCATCCTGAAGCCTGGAAAGTCATTAATTTGATTGTCCAGTATTTCCTTCATGAGATATTGCAACACTTAGAAAAAGTGTACAGCGCCAGCAGACAATGAATTTTCAGCACTAAAAAAACGAAACTTCATTAACAGCTAAACCAAACGTTTCCAATGTAAATTTCCACATTTATAGTGTAAAAAGGCATCCTGAAGCCTGGGAAGTCATTAATTTGATTGTCCAGTATTTCCCTTATGAGATAATGCCTCACATAGCAAATGTGTACAGTGCGAGCTGAAAATGCATTTTCAGCACTAAAAAACCAAACTTTTATAACAGCTAAACCAAACGTTTCCAATGTAAATTTCCACCTTTATATAGTGTAAAAAGACATCCTGAAGCCTGGGCAGTCATTAATTTGATTGTCCAGTATTTCCCTTATGAGATAATGCCTCACACAGCAAATGTGTACAGTGCGAGCTGAAAATGCATTTTCAGCACTAAAAAAACCAAACTTTTATAACAGCTAAACCAAACGTTTCCAATGTAAATTTCCACCTTTATATAGTGTAAAAAGACATCCTGAAGCCTGGGCAGTCATTAATTTGATTGTCCAATATTTCCCTTCTGAGATAATGTACATTTCCACCTTTATATAGTGTAGAAAGGCATCCTGAAGCCTGGAAAGTCATTAATTTGATTGTCCAGTATTTCCTTCATGAGATATTGCAACACTTAGAAAAAGTGTACAGCGCCAGCAGACAATGAATTTTCAGCACTAAAAAAACGAAACTTCATTAACAGCTAAACTAAACGTTTCCAATGTAAATTTCCACCCTTATATAGTGTAAAAAGACATCCTGAAGCCTGGGCAGTCATTAATTTGATTGTCCAATATTTCCCTTATGAGATAATGCCTCTCATAGCAAATGTGTACAGCGCGAGCTGAAAATGCATTTACAGCACTAAAAAACCAAACTTTTATAACAGCTAAACCAAACGTTTCCAATGTAAATTTCCACCTTTATATAGTGTAGAAAGGCATCCTGAAGCCTGGAAAGTCATTAATTTGATTGTCCAGTATTTCCTTCATGAGATATTGCAACACTTAGAAAAAGTGTACAGCGCCAGCAGACAATGAATTTTCAGCACTAAAAAAACGAAACTTCATTAACAGCTAAACCAAACGTTTCCAATGTAAATTTCCACCCTTATATAGTGTAAAAAGACATCCTGAAGCCTGGGCAGTCATTAATTTGATTGTCCAATATTTCCCTTATGAGATAATGCCTCTCATAGCAAATGTGTACAGCGCGAGCTGAAAATGCATTTACAGCACTAAAAAAACAAACTTTTATAACAGCTAAACCAAACGTTTCCAATGTAAATTTCCACCTTTATATAGTGTAGAAAGGCATCCTGAAGCCTGGAAAGTCATTAATTTGATTGTCCAGTATTTCCTTCATGAGATATTGCAACACTTAGAAAAAGTGTACAGCGCCAGCAGACAATGAATTTTCAGCACTAAAAAAACGAAACTTCATTAACAGCTAAACCAAACGTTTCCAATGTAAATTTCCACATTTATAGTGTAAAAAGGCATCCTGAAGCCTGGGAAGTCATTAATTTGATTGTCCAGTATTTCCCTTATGAGATAATGCCTCACATAGCAAATGTGTACAGTGCGAGCTGAAAATGCATTTTCAGCACTAAAAAACCAAACTTTTATAACAGCTAAACCAAACGTTTCCAATGTAAATTTCCACCTTTATATAGTGTAAAAAGACATCCTGAAGCCTGGGCAGTCATTAATTTGATTGTCCAGTATTTCCCTTATGAGATAATGCCTCACACAGCAAATGTGTACAGTGCGAGCTGAAAATGCATTTTCAGCACTAAAAAAACCAAACTTTTATAACAGCTAAACCAAACGTTTCCAATGTAAATTTCCACCTTTATATAGTGTAAAAAGACATCCTGAAGCCTGGGCAGTCATTAATTTGATTGTCCAATATTTCCCTTCTGAGATAATGCCTCTCATAGAAAATGTGTACAGCGCGAGCTGAAAATGCATTTACAGCACTAAAAAACCAAACTTTTATAACAGCTAAACCAAACGTTTCCAATGTACATTTCCACCTTTATATAGTGTAGAAAGGCATCCTGAAGCCTGGAAAGTCATTAATTTGATTGTCCAGTATTTCCTTCATGAGATATTGCAACACTTAGAAAAAGTGTACAGCGCCAGCAGACAATGAATTTTCAGCACTAAAAAAACGAAACTTCATTAACAGCTAAACTAAACGTTTCCAATGTAAATTTCCACCTTTATATAGTGTAAAAAGACATCCTGAAGCCTGGGCAGTCATTAATTTGATTGTCCAATATTTCCCTTATGAGATAATGCCTCTCATAGCAAATGTGTACAGCGCGAGCTGAAAATGCATTTACAGCACTAAAAAACCAAACTTTTATAACAGCTAAACCAAACGTTTCCAATGTAAATTTCCACCTTTATATAGTGTAGAAAGGCATCCTGAAGCCTGGAAAGTCATTAATTTGATTGTCCAGTATTTCCTTCATGAGATATTGCAACACTTAGAAAAAGTGTACAGCGCCAGCAGACAATGAATTTTCAGCACTAAAAAAACGAAACTTCATTAACAGCTAAACCAAACGTTTCCAATGTAAATTTCCACATTTATAGAGTGTAAAAAGGCATCCTGAAGCCTGGGAAGTCATTAATTTGATTGTCCAGTATTTCCCTTATGAGATAATGCCTCACATAGCAAATGTGTACAGTGCGAGCTGAAAATGCATTTTCAGCACTAAAAAAACAAACTTTTATAACAGCTAAACCAAACGTTTCCAATGTAAATTTCCACCTTTATATAGTGTAAAAAGACATCCTGAAGCCTGGGCAGTCATTAATTTGATTGTCCAGTATTTCCCTTATGAGATAATTTCTCACACAGCAAATGTGTACAGTGCGAGCTGAAAATGCATTTTCAGCACTAAAAAAACCAAACTTTTATAACAGCTAAACCAAACGTTTCCAATGTAAATTTCCACCTTTATATAGTGTAAAAAGACATCCTGAAGCCTGGGCAGTCATTAATTTGATTGTCCAATATTTCCCTTCTGAGATAATGCCTCTCATAGCAAATGTGTACAGCGCGAGCTGAAAATGCATTTACAGCACTAAAAAACCAAACTTTTATAACAGCTAAACCAAACGTTTCCAATGTACATTTCCACCTTTATATAGTGTAGAAGGCATCCTGAAGCCTGGAAAGTCATTAATTTGATTGTCCAGTATTTCCTTCATGAGATATTGCAACACTTAGAAAAAGTGTACAGCGCCAGCAGACAATGAATTTTCAGCACTAAAAAAACGAAACTTCATTAACAGCTAAACTAAACGTTTCCAATGTAAATTTCCACCCTTATATAGTGTAAAAAGACATCCTGAAGCCTGGGCAGTCATTAATTTGATTGTCCAATATTTCCCTTATGAGATAATGCCTCTCATAGCAAATGTGTACAGCGCGAGCTGAAAATGCATTTTCAGCACTAAAAAACCAAACTTTTATAACAGCTAAACCAAACGTTTCCAATGTAAATTTCCACCTTTATATAGTGTAGAAAGGCATCCTGAAGCCTGGAAAGTCATTAATTTGATTGTCCAGTATTTCCTTCATGAGATATTGCAACACTTAGAAAAAGTGTACAGCGCCAGCAGACAATGAATTTTCAGCACTAAAAAAACGAAACTTCATTAACAGCTAAACCAAACGTTTCCAATGTAAATTTCCACATTTATAGAGTGTAAAAAGGCATCCTGAAGCCTGGGAAGTCATTAATTTGATTGTCCAGTATTTCCCTTATGAGATAATGCCTCACATAGCAAATGTGTACAGTGCGAGCTGAAAATGCATTTTCAGCACTAAAAAACCAAACTTTTATAACAGCTAAACCAAACGTTTCCAATGTAAATTTACACCTTTATATAGTGTAGAAAGGCATCCTGAAGCCTGGAAAGTCATTAATTTGATTGTCCAGTATTTCCTTCATGAGATATTGCAACACTTAGAAAAAGTGTACAGCGCCAGCAGACAATGAATTTTCAGCACTAAAAAAACGAAACTTCATTAACAGCTAAACCAAACGTTTCCAATGTAAATTTCCACATTTATAGTGTAAAAAGGCATCCTGAAGCCTGGGAAGTCATTAATTTGATTGTCCAGTATTTCCCTTATGAGATAATGCCTCACATAGCAAATGTGTACAGTGCGAGCTGAAAATGCATTTTCAGCACTAAAAAACCAAACTTTTATAACAGCTAAACCAAACGTTTCCAATGTAAATTTCCACCTTTATATAGTGTAAAAAGACATCCTGAAGCCTGGGCAGTCATTAATTTGATTGTCCAGTATTTCCCTTATGAGATAATGCCTCACACAGCAAATGTGTACAGTGCGAGCTGAAAATGCATTTTCAGCACTAAAAAAAACAAACTTTTATAACAGCTAAACCAAACGTTTCCAATGTAAATTTCCACCTTTATATAGTGTAAAAAGACATCCTGAAGCCTGGGCAGTCATTAATTTGATTGTCCAATATTTCCCTTCTGAGATAATGTACATTTCCACCTTTATATAGTGTAGAAAGGCATCCTGAAGCCTGGAAAGTCATTAATTTGATTGTCCAGTATTTCCTTCATGAGATATTGCAACACTTAGAAAAAGTGTACAGCGCCAGCAGACAATGAATTTTCAGCACTAAAAAAACGAAACTTCATTAACAGCTAAACTAAACGTTTCCAATGTAAATTTCCACCCTTATATAGTGTAAAAAGACATCCTGAAGCCTGGGCAGTCATTAATTTGATTGTCCAATATTTCCCTTATGAGATAATGCCTCTCATAGCAAATGTGTACAGCGCGAGCTGAAAATGCATTTACAGCACTAAAAAACCAAACTTTTATAACAGCTAAACCAAACGTTTCCAATGTAAATTTCCACCTTTATATAGTGTAAAAAGACATCCTGAAGCCTGGGCAATCATTAATTTGATTGTCCAGTATTTCCCTTATGAGATAATGCCTCACACAGCAAATGTGTACAGTGCGAGCTGAAAATGCATTTTCAGCACTAAAAAAACCAAACTTTTATAACAGCTAAACCAAACGTTTCCAATGTAAATTTCCACCTTTATATAGTGTAAAAAGACATCCTGAAGCCTGGGCAGTCATTAATTTGATTGTCCAATATTTCCCTTCTGAGATAATGTACATTTCCACCTTTATATAGTGTAGAAAGGCATCCTGAAGCCTGGAAAGTCATTAATTTGATTGTCCAGTATTTCCTTCATGAGATATTGCAACACTTAGAAAAAGTGTACAGCGCCAGCAGACAATGAATTTTCAGCACTAAAAAAACGAAACTTCATTAACAGCTAAACTAAACGTTTCCAATGTAAATTTCCACCCTTATATAGTGTAAAAAGACATCCTGAAGCCTGGGCAGTCATTAATTTGATTGTCCAATATTTCCCTTATGAGATAATGCCTCTCATAGCAAATGTGTACAGCGCGAGCTGAAAATGCATTTACAGCACTAAAAAACCAAACTTTTATAACAGCTAAACCAAACGTTTCCAATGTAAATTTCCACCTTTATATAGTGTAGAAAGGCATCCTGAAGCCTGGAAAGTCATTAATTTGATTGTCCAGTATTTCCTTCATGAGATATTGCAACACTTAGAAAAAGTGTACAGCGCCAGCAGACAATGAATTTTCAGCACTAAAAAAACGAAACTTCATTAACAGCTAAACCAAACGTTTCCAATGTAAATTTCCACATTTATAGTGTAAAAAGGCATCCTGAAGCCTGGGAAGTCATTAATTTGATTGTCCAGTATTTCCCTTATGAGATAATGCCTCACATAGCAAATGTGTACAGTGCGAGCTGAAAATGCATTTTCAGCACTAAAAAACCAAACTTTTATAACAGCTAAACCAAACGTTTCCAATGTAAATTTCCACCTTTATATAGTGTAAAAAGACATCCTGAAGCCTGGGCAGTCATTAATTTGATTGTCCAGTATTTCCCTTATGAGATAATGCCTCACACAGCAAATGTGTACAGTGCGAGCTGAAAATGCATTTTCAGCACTAAAAAAACCAAACTTTTATAACAGCTAAACCAAACGTTTCCAATGTAAATTTCCACCTTTATATAGTGTAAAAAGACATCCTGAAGCCTGGGCAGTCATTAATTTGATTGTCCAATATTTCCCTTCTGAGATAATGTACATTTCCACCTTTATATAGTGTAGAAAGGCATCCTGAAGCCTGGAAAGTCATTAATTTGATTGTCCAGTATTTCCTTCATGAGATATTGCAACACTTAGAAAAAGTGTACAGCGCCAGCAGACAATGAATTTTCAGCACTAAAAAAACGAAACTTCATTAACAGCTAAACTAAACGTTTCCAATGTAAATTTCCACCCTTATATAGTGTAAAAAGACATCCTGAAGCCTGGGCAGTCATTAATTTGATTGTCCAATATTTCCCTTATGAGATAATGCCTCTCATAGCAAATGTGTACAGCGCGAGCTGAAAATGCATTTACAGCACTAAAAAACCAAACTTTTATAACAGCTAAACCAAACGTTTCCAATGTAAATTTCCACCTTTATATAGTGTAGAAAGGCATCCTGAAGCCTGGAAAGTCATTAATTTGATTGTCCAGTATTTCCTTCATGAGATATTGCAACACTTAGAAAAAGTGTACAGCGCCAGCAGACAATGAATTTTCAGCACTAAAAAAACGAAACTTCATTAACAGCTAAACCAAACGTTTCCAATGTAAATTTCCACCCTTATATAGTGTAAAAAGACATCCTGAAGCCTGGGCAGTCATTAATTTGATTGTCCAATATTTCCCTTATGAGATAATGCCTCTCATAGCAAATGTGTACAGCGCGAGCTGAAAATGCATTTACAGCACTAAAAAAACAAACTTTTATAACAGCTAAACCAAACGTTTCCAATGTAAATTTCCACCTTTATATAGTGTAGAAAGGCATCCTGAAGCCTGGAAAGTCATTAATTTGATTGTCCAGTATTTCCTTCATGAGATATTGCAACACTTAGAAAAAGTGTACAGCGCCAGCAGACAATGAATTTTCAGCACTAAAAAAACGAAACTTCATTAACAGCTAAACCAAACGTTTCCAATGTAAATTTCCACATTTATAGTGTAAAAAGGCATCCTGAAGCCTGGGAAGTCATTAATTTGATTGTCCAGTATTTCCCTTATGAGATAATGCCTCACATAGCAAATGTGTACAGTGCGAGCTGAAAATGCATTTTCAGCACTAAAAAACCAAACTTTTATAACAGCTAAACCAAACGTTTCCAATGTAAATTTCCACCTTTATATAGTGTAAAAAGACATCCTGAAGCCTGGGCAGTCATTAATTTGATTGTCCAGTATTTCCCTTATGAGATAATGCCTCACACAGCAAATGTGTACAGTGCGAGCTGAAAATGCATTTTCAGCACTAAAAAAACCAAACTTTTATAACAGCTAAACCAAACGTTTCCAATGTAAATTTCCACCTTTATATAGTGTAAAAAGACATCCTGAAGCCTGGGCAGTCATTAATTTGATTGTCCAATATTTCCCTTCTGAGATAATGCCTCTCATAGAAAATGTGTACAGCGCGAGCTGAAAATGCATTTACAGCACTAAAAAACCAAACTTTTATAACAGCTAAACCAAACGTTTCCAATGTACATTTCCACCTTTATATAGTGTAGAAAGGCATCCTGAAGCCTGGAAAGTCATTAATTTGATTGTCCAGTATTTCCTTCATGAGATATTGCAACACTTAGAAAAAGTGTACAGCGCCAGCAGACAATGAATTTTCAGCACTAAAAAAACGAAACTTCATTAACAGCTAAACTAAACGTTTCCAATGTAAATTTCCACCTTTATATAGTGTAAAAAGACATCCTGAAGCCTGGGCAGTCATTAATTTGATTGTCCAATATTTCCCTTATGAGATAATGCCTCTCATAGCAAATGTGTACAGCGCGAGCTGAAAATGCATTTACAGCACTAAAAAACCAAACTTTTATAACAGCTAAACCAAACGTTTCCAATGTAAATTTCCACCTTTATATAGTGTAGAAAGGCATCCTGAAGCCTGGAAAGTCATTAATTTGATTGTCCAGTATTTCCTTCATGAGATATTGCAACACTTAGAAAAAGTGTACAGCGCCAGCAGACAATGAATTTTCAGCACTAAAAAAACGAAACTTCATTAACAGCTAAACCAAACGTTTCCAATGTAAATTTCCACATTTATAGAGTGTAAAAAGGCATCCTGAAGCCTGGGAAGTCATTAATTTGATTGTCCAGTATTTCCCTTATGAGATAATGCCTCACATAGCAAATGTGTACAGTGCGAGCTGAAAATGCATTTTCAGCACTAAAAAAACAAACTTTTATAACAGCTAAACCAAACGTTTCCAATGTAAATTTCCACCTTTATATAGTGTAAAAAGACATCCTGAAGCCTGGGCAGTCATTAATTTGATTGTCCAGTATTTCCCTTATGAGATAATTTCTCACACAGCAAATGTGTACAGTGCGAGCTGAAAATGCATTTTCAGCACTAAAAAAACCAAACTTTTATAACAGCTAAACCAAACGTTTCCAATGTAAATTTCCACCTTTATATAGTGTAAAAAGACATCCTGAAGCCTGGGCAGTCATTAATTTGATTGTCCAATATTTCCCTTCTGAGATAATGCCTCTCATAGCAAATGTGTACAGCGCGAGCTGAAAATGCATTTACAGCACTAAAAAACCAAACTTTTATAACAGCTAAACCAAACGTTTCCAATGTACATTTCCACCTTTATATAGTGTAGAAGGCATCCTGAAGCCTGGAAAGTCATTAATTTGATTGTCCAGTATTTCCTTCATGAGATATTGCAACACTTAGAAAAAGTGTACAGCGCCAGCAGACAATGAATTTTCAGCACTAAAAAAACGAAACTTCATTAACAGCTAAACTAAACGTTTCCAATGTAAATTTCCACCCTTATATAGTGTAAAAAGACATCCTGAAGCCTGGGCAGTCATTAATTTGATTGTCCAATATTTCCCTTATGAGATAATGCCTCTCATAGCAAATGTGTACAGCGCGAGCTGAAAATGCATTTTCAGCACTAAAAAACCAAACTTTTATAACAGCTAAACCAAACGTTTCCAATGTAAATTTCCACCTTTATATAGTGTAGAAAGGCATCCTGAAGCCTGGAAAGTCATTAATTTGATTGTCCAGTATTTCCTTCATGAGATATTGCAACACTTAGAAAAAGTGTACAGCGCCAGCAGACAATGAATTTTCAGCACTAAAAAAACGAAACTTCATTAACAGCTAAACCAAACGTTTCCAATGTAAATTTCCACATTTATAGAGTGTAAAAAGGCATCCTGAAGCCTGGGAAGTCATTAATTTGATTGTCCAGTATTTCCCTTATGAGATAATGCCTCACATAGCAAATGTGTACAGTGCGAGCTGAAAATGCATTTTCAGCACTAAAAAACCAAACTTTTATAACAGCTAAACCAAACGTTTCCAATGTAAATTTACACCTTTATATAGTGTAGAAAGGCATCCTGAAGCCTGGAAAGTCATTAATTTGATTGTCCAGTATTTCCTTCATGAGATATTGCAACACTTAGAAAAAGTGTACAGCGCCAGCAGACAATGAATTTTCAGCACTAAAAAAACGAAACTTCATTAACAGCTAAACCAAACGTTTCCAATGTAAATTTCCACATTTATAGTGTAAAAAGGCATCCTGAAGCCTGGGAAGTCATTAATTTGATTGTCCAGTATTTCCCTTATGAGATAATGCCTCACATAGCAAATGTGTACAGTGCGAGCTGAAAATGCATTTTCAGCACTAAAAAACCAAACTTTTATAACAGCTAAACCAAACGTTTCCAATGTAAATTTCCACCTTTATATAGTGTAAAAAGACATCCTGAAGCCTGGGCAGTCATTAATTTGATTGTCCAGTATTTCCCTTATGAGATAATGCCTCACACAGCAAATGTGTACAGTGCGAGCTGAAAATGCATTTTCAGCACTAAAAAAAACAAACTTTTATAACAGCTAAACCAAACGTTTCCAATGTAAATTTCCACCTTTATATAGTGTAAAAAGACATCCTGAAGCCTGGGCAGTCATTAATTTGATTGTCCAATATTTCCCTTCTGAGATAATGTACATTTCCACCTTTATATAGTGTAGAAAGGCATCCTGAAGCCTGGAAAGTCATTAATTTGATTGTCCAGTATTTCCTTCATGAGATATTGCAACACTTAGAAAAAGTGTACAGCGCCAGCAGACAATGAATTTTCAGCACTAAAAAAACGAAACTTCATTAACAGCTAAACTAAACGTTTCCAATGTAAATTTCCACCCTTATATAGTGTAAAAAGACATCCTGAAGCCTGGGCAGTCATTAATTTGATTGTCCAATATTTCCCTTATGAGATAATGCCTCTCATAGCAAATGTGTACAGCGCGAGCTGAAAATGCATTTACAGCACTAAAAAACCAAACTTTTATAACAGCTAAACCAAACGTTTCCAATGTAAATTTCCACCTTTATATAGTGTAGAAAGGCATCCTGAAGCCTGGAAAGTCATTAATTTGATTGTCCAGTATTTCCTTCATGAGATATTGCAACACTTAGAAAAAGTGTACAGCGCCAGCAGACAATGAATTTTCAGCACTAAAAAAACGAAACTTCATTAACAGCTAAACCAAACGTTTCCAATGTAAATTTCCACCCTTATATAGTGTAAAAAGACATCCTGAAGCCTGGGCAGTCATTAATTTGATTGTCCAATATTTCCCTTATGAGATAATGCCTCTCATAGCAAATGTGTACAGCGCGAGCTGAAAATGCATTTACAGCACTAAAAAAACAAACTTTTATAACAGCTAAACCAAACGTTTCCAATGTAAATTTCCACCTTTATATAGTGTAGAAAGGCATCCTGAAGCCTGGAAAGTCATTAATTTGATTGTCCAGTATTTCCTTCATGAGATATTGCAACACTTAGAAAAAGTGTACAGCGCCAGCAGACAATGAATTTTCAGCACTAAAAAAACGAAACTTCATTAACAGCTAAACCAAACGTTTCCAATGTAAATTTCCACCCTTATATAGTGTAAAAAGACATCCTGAAGCCTGGGCAGTCATTAATTTGATTGTCCAATATTTCCCTTATGAGATAATGCCTCTCATAGCAAATGTGTACAGCGCGAGCTGAAAATGCATTTACAGCACTAAAAAAACAAACTTTTATAACAGCTAAACCAAACGTTTCCAATGTAAATTTCCACCTTTATATAGTGTAGAAAGGCATCCTGAAGCCTGGAAAGTCATTAATTTGATTGTCCAGTATTTCCTTCATGAGATATTGCAACACTTAGAAAAAGTGTACAGCGCCAGCAGACAATGAATTTTCAGCACTAAAAAAACGAAACTTCATTAACAGCTAAACCAAACGTTTCCAATGTAAATTTCCACATTTATAGTGTAAAAAGGCATCCTGAAGCCTGGGAAGTCATTAATTTGATTGTCCAGTATTTCCCTTATGAGATAATGCCTCACATAGCAAATGTGTACAGTGCGAGCTGAAAATGCATTTTCAGCACTAAAAAACCAAACTTTTATAACAGCTAAACCAAACGTTTCCAATGTAAATTTCCACCTTTATATAGTGTAAAAAGACATCCTGAAGCCTGGGCAATCATTAATTTGATTGTCCAGTATTTCCCTTATGAGATAATGCCTCACACAGCAAATGTGTACAGTGCGAGCTGAAAATGCATTTTCAGCACTAAAAAAACCAAACTTTTATAACAGCTAAACCAAACGTTTCCAATGTAAATTTCCACCTTTATATAGTGTAAAAAGACATCCTGAAGCCTGGGCAGTCATTAATTTGATTGTCCAATATTTCCCTTCTGAGATAATGTACATTTCCACCTTTATATAGTGTAGAAAGGCATCCTGAAGCCTGGAAAGTCATTAATTTGATTGTCCAGTATTTCCTTCATGAGATATTGCAACACTTAGAAAAAGTGTACAGCGCCAGCAGACAATGAATTTTCAGCACTAAAAAAACGAAACTTCATTAACAGCTAAACTAAACGTTTCCAATGTAAATTTCCACCCTTATATAGTGTAAAAAGACATCCTGAAGCCTGGGCAGTCATTAATTTGATTGTCCAATATTTCCCTTATGAGATAATGCCTCTCATAGCAAATGTGTACAGCGCGAGCTGAAAATGCATTTACAGCACTAAAAAACCAAACTTTTATAACAGCTAAACCAAACGTTTCCAATGTAAATTTCCACCTTTATATAGTGTAGAAAGGCATCCTGAAGCCTGGAAAGTCATTAATTTGATTGTCCAGTATTTCCTTCATGAGATATTGCAACACTTAGAAAAAGTGTACAGCGCCAGCAGACAATGAATTTTCAGCACTAAAAAAACGAAACTTCATTAACAGCTAAACCAAACGTTTCCAATGTAAATTTCCACATTTATAGTGTAAAAAGGCATCCTGAAGCCTGGGAAGTCATTAATTTGATTGTCCAGTATTTCCCTTATGAGATAATGCCTCACATAGCAAATGTGTACAGTGCGAGCTGAAAATGCATTTTCAGCACTAAAAAACCAAACTTTTATAACAGCTAAACCAAACGTTTCCAATGTAAATTTCCACCTTTATATAGTGTAAAAAGACATCCTGAAGCCTGGGCAGTCATTAATTTGATTGTCCAGTATTTCCCTTATGAGATAATGCCTCACACAGCAAATGTGTACAGTGCGAGCTGAAAATGCATTTTCAGCACTAAAAAAACCAAACTTTTATAACAGCTAAACCAAACGTTTCCAATGTAAATTTCCACCTTTATATAGTGTAAAAAGACATCCTGAAGCCTGGGCAGTCATTAATTTGATTGTCCAATATTTCCCTTCTGAGATAATGTACATTTCCACCTTTATATAGTGTAGAAAGGCATCCTGAAGCCTGGAAAGTCATTAATTTGATTGTCCAGTATTTCCTTCATGAGATATTGCAACACTTAGAAAAAGTGTACAGCGCCAGCAGACAATGAATTTTCAGCACTAAAAAAACGAAACTTCATTAACAGCTAAACTAAACGTTTCCAATGTAAATTTCCACCCTTATATAGTGTAAAAAGACATCCTGAAGCCTGGGCAGTCATTAATTTGATTGTCCAATATTTCCCTTATGAGATAATGCCTCTCATAGCAAATGTGTACAGCGCGAGCTGAAAATGCATTTACAGCACTAAAAAACCAAACTTTTATAACAGCTAAACCAAACGTTTCCAATGTAAATTTCCACCTTTATATAGTGTAGAAAGGCATCCTGAAGCCTGGAAAGTCATTAATTTGATTGTCCAGTATTTCCTTCATGAGATATTGCAACACTTAGAAAAAGTGTACAGCGCCAGCAGACAATGAATTTTCAGCACTAAAAAAACGAAACTTCATTAACAGCTAAACCAAACGTTTCCAATGTAAATTTCCACCCTTATATAGTGTAAAAAGACATCCTGAAGCCTGGGCAGTCATTAATTTGATTGTCCAATATTTCCCTTATGAGATAATGCCTCTCATAGCAAATGTGTACAGCGCGAGCTGAAAATGCATTTACAGCACTAAAAAAACAAACTTTTATAACAGCTAAACCAAACGTTTCCAATGTAAATTTCCACCTTTATATAGTGTAGAAAGGCATCCTGAAGCCTGGAAAGTCATTAATTTGATTGTCCAGTATTTCCTTCATGAGATATTGCAACACTTAGAAAAAGTGTACAGCGCCAGCAGACAATGAATTTTCAGCACTAAAAAAACGAAACTTCATTAACAGCTAAACCAAACGTTTCCAATGTAAATTTCCACATTTATAGTGTAAAAAGGCATCCTGAAGCCTGGGAAGTCATTAATTTGATTGTCCAGTATTTCCCTTATGAGATAATGCCTCACATAGCAAATGTGTACAGTGCGAGCTGAAAATGCATTTTCAGCACTAAAAAACCAAACTTTTATAACAGCTAAACCAAACGTTTCCAATGTAAATTTCCACCTTTATATAGTGTAAAAAGACATCCTGAAGCCTGGGCAGTCATTAATTTGATTGTCCAGTATTTCCCTTATGAGATAATGCCTCACACAGCAAATGTGTACAGTGCGAGCTGAAAATGCATTTTCAGCACTAAAAAAACCAAACTTTTATAACAGCTAAACCAAACGTTTCCAATGTAAATTTCCACCTTTATATAGTGTAAAAAGACATCCTGAAGCCTGGGCAGTCATTAATTTGATTGTCCAATATTTCCCTTCTGAGATAATGCCTCTCATAGCAAATGTGTACAGCGCGAGCTGAAAATGCATTTACAGCACTAAAAAACCAAACTTTTATAACAGCTAAACCAAACGTTTCCAATGTACATTTCCACCTTTATATAGTGTAGAAAGGCATCCTGAAGCCTGGAAAGTCATTAATTTGATTGTCCAGTATTTCCTTCATGAGATATTGCAACACTTAGAAAAAGTGTACAGCGCCAGCAGACAATGAATTTTCAGCACTAAAAAAACGAAACTTCATTAACAGCTAAACTAAACGTTTCCAATGTAAATTTCCACCCTTATATAGTGTAAAAAGACATCCTGAAGCCTGGGCAGTCATTAATTTGATTGTCCAATATTTCCCTTATGAGATAATGCCTCTCATAGCAAATGTGTACAGCGCGAGCTGAAAATGCATTTACAGCACTAAAAAACCAAACTTTTATAACAGCTAAACCAAACGTTTCCAATGTAAATTTCCACCTTTATATAGTGTAGAAAGGCATCCTGAAGCCTGGAAAGTCATTAATTTGATTGTCGAGTATTTCCTTCATGAGATATTGCAACACTTAGAAAAAGTGTACAGCGCCAGCAGACAATGAATTTTCAGCACTAAAAAAACGAAACTTCATTAACAGCTAAACCAAACGTTTCCAATGTAAATTTCCACATTTATAGAGTGTAAAAAGGCATCCTGAAGCCTGGGAAGTCATTAATTTGATTGTCCAGTATTTCCCTTATGAGATAATGCCTCACATAGCAAATGTGTACAGTGCGAGCTGAAAATGCATTTTCAGCACTAAAAAAACAAACTTTTATAACAGCTAAACCAAACGTTTCCAATGTAAATTTCCACCTTTATATAGTGTAAAAAGACATCCTGAAGCCTGGGCAGTCATTAATTTGATTGTCCAGTATTTCCCTTATGAGATAATTTCTCACACAGCAAATGTGTACAGTGCGAGCTGAAAATGCATTTTCAGCACTAAAAAAACCAAACTTTTATAACAGCTAAACCAAACGTTTCCAATGTAAATTTCCACCTTTATATAATGTAAAAAGACATCCTGAAGCCTGGGCAGTCATTAATTTGATTGTCCAATATTTCCCTTCTGAGATAATGCCTCTCATAGCAAATGTGTACAGCGCGAGCTGAAAATGCATTTACAGCACTAAAAAACCAAACTTTTATAACAGCTAAACCAAACGTTTCCAATGTACATTTCCACCTTTATATAGTGTAGAAGGCATCCTGAAGCCTGGAAAGTCATTAATTTGATTGTCCAGTATTTCCTTCATGAGATATTGCAACACTTAGAAAAAGTGTACAGCGCCAGCAGACAATGAATTTTCAGCACTAAAAAAACGAAACTTCATTAACAGCTAAACTAAACGTTTCCAATGTAAATTTCCACCCTTATATAGTGTAAAAAGACATCCTGAAGCCTGGGCAGTCATTAATTTGATTGTCCAATATTTCCCTTATGAGATAATGCCTCTCATAGCAAATGTGTACAGCGCGAGCTGAAAATGCATTTTCAGCACTAAAAAACCAAACTTTTATAACAGCTAAACCAAACGTTTCCAATGTAAATTTCCACCTTTATATAGTGTAGAAAGGCATCCTGAAGCCTGGAAAGTCATTAATTTGATTGTCCAGTATTTCCTTCATGAGATATTGCAACACTTAGAAAAAGTGTACAGCGCCAGCAGACAATGAATTTTCAGCACTAAAAAAACGAAACTTCATTAACAGCTAAACCAAACGTTTCCAATGTAAATTTCCACATTTATAGAGTGTAAAAAGGCATCCTGAAGCCTGGGAAGTCATTAATTTGATTGTCCAGTATTTCCCTTATGAGATAATGCCTCACATAGCAAATGTGTACAGTGCGAGCTGAAAATGCATTTTCAGCACTAAAAAACCAAACTTTTATAACAGCTAAACCAAACGTTTCCAATGTAAATTTACACCTTTATATAGTGTAGAAAGGCATCCTGAAGCCTGTAAAGTCATTAATTTGATTGTCCAGTATTTCCTTCATGAGATATTGCAACACTTAGAAAAAGTGTACAGCGCCAGCAGACAATGAATTTTCAGCACTAAAAAAACGAAACTTCATTAACAGCTAAACCAAACGTTTCCAATGTAAATTTCCACATTTATAGTGTAAAAAGGCATCCTGAAGCCTGGGAAGTCATTAATTTGATTGTCCAGTATTTCCCTTATGAGATAATGCCTCACATAGCAAATGTGTACAGTGCGAGCTGAAAATGCATTTTCAGCACTAAAAAACCAAACTTTTATAACAGCTAAACCAAACGTTTCCAATGTAAATTTCCACCTTTATATAGTGTAAAAAGACATCCTGAAGCCTGGGCAGTCATTAATTTGATTGTCCAGTATTTCCCTTATGAGATAATGCCTCACACAGCAAATGTGTACAGTGCGAGCTGAAAATGCATTTTCAGCACTAAAAAAACCAAACTTTTATAACAGCTAAACCAAACGTTTCCAATGTAAATTTCCACCTTTATATAGTGTAAAAAGACATCCTGAAGCCTGGGCAGTCATTAATTTGATTGTCCAATATTTCCCTTCTGAGATAATGTACATTTCCACCTTTATATAGTGTAGAAAGGCATCCTGAAGCCTGGAAAGTCATTAATTTGATTGTCCAGTATTTCCTTCATGAGATATTGCAACACTTAGAAAAAGTGTACAGCGCCAGCAGACAATGAATTTTCAGCACTAAAAAAACGAAACTTCATTAACAGCTAAACTAAACGTTTCCAATGTAAATTTCCACCCTTATATAGTGTAAAAAGACATCCTGAAGCCTGGGCAGTCATTAATTTGATTGTCCAATATTTCCCTTATGAGATAATGCCTCTCATAGCAAATGTGTACAGCGCGAGCTGAAAATGCATTTACAGCACTAAAAAACCAAACTTTTATAACAGCTAAACCAAACGTTTCCAATGTAAATTTCCACCTTTATATAGTGTAGAAAGGCATCCTGAAGCCTGGAAAGTCATTAATTTGATTGTCCAGTATTTCCTTCATGAGATATTGCAACACTTAGAAAAAGTGTACAGCGCCAGCAGACAATGAATTTTCAGCACTAAAAAAACGAAACTTCATTAACAGCTAAACCAAACGTTTCCAATGTAAATTTCCACCCTTATATAGTGTAAAAAGACATCCTGAAGCCTGGGCAGTCATTAATTTGATTGTCCAATATTTCCCTTATGAGATAATGCCTCTCATAGCAAATGTGTACAGCGCGAGCTGAAAATGCATTTACAGCACTAAAAAAACAAACTTTTATAACAGCTAAACCAAACGTTTCCAATGTAAATTTCCACCTTTATATAGTGTAGAAAGGCATCCTGAAGCCTGGAAAGTCATTAATTTGATTGTCCAGTATTTCCTTCATGAGATATTGCAACACTTAGAAAAAGTGTACAGCGCCAGCAGACAATGAATTTTCAGCACTAAAAAAACGAAACTTCATTAACAGCTAAACCAAACGTTTCCAATGTAAATTTCCACATTTATAGTGTAAAAAGGCATCCTGAAGCCTGGGAAGTCATTAATTTGATTGTCCAGTATTTCCCTTATGAGATAATGCCTCACATAGCAAATGTGTACAGTGCGAGCTGAAAATGCATTTTCAGCACTAAAAAACCAAACTTTTATAACAGCTAAACCAAACGTTTCCAATGTAAATTTCCACCTTTATATAGTGTAAAAAGACATCCTGAAGCCTGGGCAGTCATTAATTTGATTGTCCAGTATTTCCCTTATGAGATAATGCCTCACACAGCAAATGTGTACAGTGCGAGCTGAAAATGCATTTTCAGCACTAAAAAAACCAAACTTTTATAACAGCTAAACCAAACGTTTCCAATGTAAATTTCCACCTTTATATAGTGTAAAAAGACATCCTGAAGCCTGGGCAGTCATTAATTTGATTGTCCAATATTTCCCTTCTGAGATAATGCCTCTCATAGCAAATGTGTACAGCGCGAGCTGAAAATGCATTTACAGCACTAAAAAACCAAACTTTTATAACAGCTAAACCAAACGTTTCCAATGTACATTTCCACCTTTATATAGTGTAGAAAGGCATCCTGAAGCCTGGAAAGTCATTAATTTGATTGTCCAGTATTTCCTTCATGAGATATTGCAACACTTAGAAAAAGTGTACAGCGCCAGCAGACAATGAATTTTCAGCACTAAAAAAACGAAACTTCATTAACAGCTAAACTAAACGTTTCCAATGTAAATTTCCACCCTTATATAGTGTAAAAAGACATCCTGAAGCCTGGGCAGTCATTAATTTGATTGTCCAATATTTCCCTTATGAGATAATGCCTCTCATAGCAAATGTGTACAGCGCGAGCTGAAAATGCATTTACAGCACTAAAAAACCAAACTTTTATAACAGCTAAACCAAACGTTTCCAATGTAAATTTCCACCTTTATATAGTGTAGAAAGGCATCCTGAAGCCTGGAAAGTCATTAATTTGATTGTCCAGTATTTCCTTCATGAGATATTGCAACACTTAGAAAAAGTGTACAGCGCCAGCAGACAATGAATTTTCAGCACTAAAAAAACGAAACTTCATTAACAGCTAAACCAAACGTTTCCAATGTAAATTTCCACATTTATAGAGTGTAAAAAGGCATCCTGAAGCCTGGGAAGTCATTAATTTGATTGTCCAGTATTTCCCTTATGAGATAATGCCTCACATAGCAAATGTGTACAGTGCGAGCTGAAAATGCATTTTCAGCACTAAAAAAACAAACTTTTATAACAGCTAAACCAAACGTTTCCAATGTAAATTTCCACCTTTATATAGTGTAAAAAGACATCCTGAAGCCTGGGCAGTCATTAATTTGATTGTCCAGTATTTCCCTTATGAGATAATTTCTCACACAGCAAATGTGTACAGTGCGAGCTGAAAATGCATTTTCAGCACTAAAAAAACCAAACTTTTATAACAGCTAAACCAAACGTTTCCAATGTAAATTTCCACCTTTATATAGTGTAAAAAGACATCCTGAAGCCTGGGCAGTCATTAATTTGATTGTCCAATATTTCCCTTCTGAGATAATGCCTCTCATAGCAAATGTGTACAGCGCGAGCTGAAAATGCATTTACAGCACTAAAAAACCAAACTTTTATAACAGCTAAACCAAACGTTTCCAATGTACATTTCCACCTTTATATAGTGTAGAAGGCATCCTGAAGCCTGGAAAGTCATTAATTTGATTGTCCAGTATTTCCTTCATGAGATATTGCAACACTTAGAAAAAGTGTACAGCGCCAGCAGACAATGAATTTTCAGCACTAAAAAAACGAAACTTCATTAACAGCTAAACTAAACGTTTCCAATGTAAATTTCCACCCTTATATAGTGTAAAAAGACATCCTGAAGCCTGGGCAGTCATTAATTTGATTGTCCAATATTTCCCTTATGAGATAATGCCTCTCATAGCAAATGTGTACAGCGCGAGCTGAAAATGCATTTTCAGCACTAAAAAACCAAACTTTTATAACAGCTAAACCAAACGTTTCCAATGTAAATTTCCACCTTTATATAGTGTAGAAAGGCATCCTGAAGCCTGGAAAGTCATTAATTTGATTGTCCAGTATTTCCTTCATGAGATATTGCAACACTTAGAAAAAGTGTACAGCGCCAGCAGACAATGAATTTTCAGCACTAAAAAAACGAAACTTCATTAACAGCTAAACCAAACGTTTCCAATGTAAATTTCCACATTTATAGAGTGTAAAAAGGCATTCTGAAGCCTGGGAAGTCATTAATTTGATTGTCCAGTATTTCCCTTATGAGATAATGCCTCACATAGCAAATGTGTACAGTGCGAGCTGAAAATGCATTTTCAGCACTAAAAAACCAAACTTTTATAACAGCTAAACCAAACGTTTCCAATGTAAATTTACACCTTTATATAGTGTAAAAAGACATCCTGAAGCCTGGGCAGTCATTAATTTGATTGTCCAGTATTTCCCTTATGAGATAATGCCTCACACAGCAAATGTGTACAGTGCGAGCTGAAAATGCATTTTCAGCACTAAAAAAACCAAACTTTTATAACAGCTAAACCAAACGTTTCCAATGTAAATTTCCACCTTTATATAGTGTAAAAAGACATCCTGAAGCCTGGGCAGTCATTAATTTGATTGTCCAATATTTCCCTTCTGAGATAATGCCTCTCATAGCAAATGTGTACAGCGCGAGCTGAAAATGCATTTACAGCACTAAAAAAACAAACTTTTATAACAGCTAAACCAAACGTTTCCAATGTACATTTCCACCTTTATATAGTGTAGAAAGGCATCCTGAAGCCTGGAAAGTCATTAATTTGATTGTCCAGTATTTCCTTCATGAGATATTGCAACACTTAGAAAAAGTGTACAGCGCCAGCAGACAATGAATTTTCAGCACTAAAAAAACGAAACTTCATTAACAGCTAAACTAAACGTTTCCAATGTAAATTTCCACCCTTATATAGTGTAAAAAGACATCCTGAAGCCTGGGCAGTCATTAATTTGATTGTCCAGTATTTCCCTTATGAGATAATGCCTCACACAGCAAATGTGTACAGTGCGAGCTGAAAATGCATTTTCAGCACTAAAAAAACCAAACTTTTATAACAGCTAAACCAAACGTTTCCAATGTAAATTTCCACCTTTATATAGTGTAGAAAGGCATCCTGAAGCCTGGAAAGTCATTAATTTGATTGTCCAGTATTTCCTTCATGAGATATTGCAACACTTAGAAAAAGTGTACAGCGCCAGCAGACAATGAATTTTCAGCACTAAAAAAACGAAACTTCATTAACAGCTAAACCAAACGTTTCCAATGTAAATTTCCACATTTATAGTGTAAAAAGGCATCCTGAAGCCTGGGAAGTCATTAATTTGATTGTCCAGTATTTCCCTTATGAGATAATGCCTCACATAGCAAATGTGTACAGTGCGAGCTGAAAATGCATTTTCAGCACTAAAAAACCAAACTTTTATAACAGCTAAACCAAACGTTTCCAATGTAAATTTCCACCTTTATATAGTGTAAAAAGACATCCTGAAGCCTGGGCAGTCATTAATTTGATTGTCCAGTATTTCCCTTATGAGATAATGCCTCACACAGCAAATGTGTACAGTGCGAGCTGAAAATGCATTTTCAGCACTAAAAAAACCAAACTTTTATAACAGCTAAACCAAACGTTTCCAATGTAAATTTCCACCTTTATATAGTGTAAAAAGACATCCTGAAGCCTGGGCAGTCATTAATTTGATTGTCCAATATTTCCCTTCTGAGATAATGCCTCTCATAGCAAATGTGTACAGCGCGAGCTGAAAATGCATTTACAGCACTAAAAAACCAAACTTTTATAACAGCTAAACCAAACGTTTCCAATGTACATTTCCACCTTTATATAGTGTAGAAAGGCATCCTGAAGCCTGGAAAGTCATTAATTTGATTGTCCAGTATTTCCTTCATGAGATATTGCAACACTTAGAAAAAGTGTACAGCGCCAGCAGACAATGAATTTTCAGCACTAAAAAAACGAAACTTCATTAACAGCTAAACTAAACGTTTCCAATGTAAATTTCCACCCTTATATAGTGTAAAAAGACATCCTGAAGCCTGGGCAGTCATTAATTTGATTGTCCAATATTTCCCTTATGAGATAATGCCTCTCATAGCAAATGTGTACAGCGCGAGCTGAAAATGCATTTACAGCACTAAAAAACCAAACTTTTATAACAGCTAAACCAAACGTTTCCAATGTAAATTTCCACCTTTATATAGTGTAGAAAGGCATCCTGAAGCCTGGAAAGTCATTAATTTGATTGTCCAGTATTTCCTTCATGAGATATTGCAACACTTAGAAAAAGTGTACAGCGCCAGCAGACAATGAATTTTCAGCACTAAAAAAACGAAACTTCATTAACAGCTAAACCAAACGTTTCCAATGTAAATTTCCACATTTATAGAGTGTAAAAAGGCATCCTGAAGCCTGGGAAGTCATTAATTTGATTGTCCAGTATTTCCCTTATGAGATAATGCCTCACATAGCAAATGTGTACAGTGCGAGCTGAAAATGCATTTTCAGCACTAAAAAAACAAACTTTTATAACAGCTAAACCAAACGTTTCCAATGTAAATTTCCACCTTTATATAGTGTAAAAAGACATCCTGAAGCCTGGGCAGTCATTAATTTGATTGTCCAGTATTTCCCTTATGAGATAATTTCTCACACAGCAAATGTGTACAGTGCGAGCTGAAAATGCATTTTCAGCACTAAAAAAACCAAACTTTTATAACAGCTAAACCAAACGTTTCCAATGTAAATTTCCACCTTTATATAGTGTAAAAAGACATCCTGAAGCCTGGGCAGTCATTAATTTGATTGTCCAATATTTCCCTTCTGAGATAATGCCTCTCATAGCAAATGTGTACAGCGCGAGCTGAAAATGCATTTACAGCACTAAAAAACCAAACTTTTATAACAGCTAAACCAAACGTTTCCAATGTACATTTCCACCTTTATATAGTGTAGAAGGCATCCTGAAGCCTGGAAAGTCATTAATTTGATTGTCCAGTATTTCCTTCATGAGATATTGCAACACTTAGAAAAAGTGTACAGCGCCAGCAGACAATGAATTTTCAGCACTAAAAAAACGAAACTTCATTAACAGCTAAACTAAACGTTTCCAATGTAAATTTCCACCCTTATATAGTGTAAAAAGACATCCTGAAGCCTGGGCAGTCATTAATTTGATTGTCCAATATTTCCCTTATGAGATAATGCCTCTCATAGCAAATGTGTACAGCGCGAGCTGAAAATGCATTTTCAGCACTAAAAAACCAAACTTTTATAACAGCTAAACCAAACGTTTCCAATGTAAATTTCCACCTTTATATAGTGTAGAAAGGCATCCTGAAGCCTGGAAAGTCATTAATTTGATTGTCCAGTATTTCCTTCATGAGATATTGCAACACTTAGAAAAAGTGTACAGCGCCAGCAGACAATGAATTTTCAGCACTAAAAAAACGAAACTTCATTAACAGCTAAACCAAACGTTTCCAATGTAAATTTCCACATTTATAGAGTGTAAAAAGGCATTCTGAAGCCTGGGAAGTCATTAATTTGATTGTCCAGTATTTCCCTTATGAGATAATGCCTCACATAGCAAATGTGTACAGTGCGAGCTGAAAATGCATTTTCAGCACTAAAAAACCAAACTTTTATAACAGCTAAACCAAACGTTTCCAATGTAAATTTACACCTTTATATAGTGTAAAAAGACATCCTGAAGCCTGGGCAGTCATTAATTTGATTGTCCAGTATTTCCCTTATGAGATAATGCCTCACACAGCAAATGTGTACAGTGCGAGCTGAAAATGCATTTTCAGCACTAAAAAAACCAAACTTTTATAACAGCTAAACCAAACGTTTCCAATGTAAATTTCCACCTTTATATAGTGTAAAAAGACATCCTGAAGCCTGGGCAGTCATTAATTTGATTGTCCAATATTTCCCTTCTGAGATAATGCCTCTCATAGCAAATGTGTACAGCGCGAGCTGAAAATGCATTTACAGCACTAAAAAAACAAACTTTTATAACAGCTAAACCAAACGTTTCCAATGTACATTTCCACCTTTATATAGTGTAGAAAGGCATCCTGAAGCCTGGAAAGTCATTAATTTGATTGTCCAGTATTTCCTTCATGAGATATTGCAACACTTAGAAAAAGTGTACAGCGCCAGCAGACAATGAATTTTCAGCACTAAAAAAACGAAACTTCATTAACAGCTAAACTAAACGTTTCCAATGTAAATTTCCACCCTTATATAGTGTAAAAAGACATCCTGAAGCCTGGGCAGTCATTAATTTGATTGTCCAGTATTTCCCTTATGAGATAATGCCTCACACAGCAAATGTGTACAGTGCGAGCTGAAAATGCATTTTCAGCACTAAAAAAACCAAACTTTTATAACAGCTAAACCAAACGTTTCCAATGTAAATTTCCACCTTTATATAGTGTAAAAAGACATCCTGAAGCCTGGGCAGTCATTAATTTGATTGTCCAATATTTCCCTTCTGAGATAATGCCTCTCATAGCAAATGTGTACAGCGCGAGCTGAAAATGCATTTACAGCACTAAAAAACCAAACTTTTATAACAGCTAAACCAAACGTTTCCAATGTACATTTCCACCTTTATAGAGTGTAGAAAGGCATCCTGAAGCCTGGAAAGTCATTAATTTGATTGGCCAGTATTTCCTTCATGAGATATTGCAACACTTAGAAAAAGTGTACAGCGCCAGCAGACAATGAATTTTCAGCACTAAAAAAACGAAACTTCATTAACAGCTAAACTAAACGTTTCCAATGTAAATTTCCACCCTTATATAGTGTAAAAAGACATCCTGAAGCCTGGGCAGTCATTAATTTGATTGTCCAATATTTCCCTTATGAGATAATGCCTCTCATAGCAAATGTGTACAGCGCGAGCTGAAAATGCATTTACAGCACTAAAAAACCAAACTTTTATAACAGCTAAACCAAACGTTTCCAATGTAAATTTCCACCTTTATATAGTGTAGAAAGGCATCCTGAAGCCTGGAAAGTCATTAATTTGATTGTCCAGTATTTCCTTCATGAGATATTGCAACACTTAGAAAAAGTGTACAGCGCCAGCAGACAATGAATTTTCAGCACTAAAAAAACGAAACTTCATTAACAGCTAAACCAAACGTTTCCAATGTAAATTTCCACATTTATAGAGTGTAAAAAGGCATCCTGAAGCCTGGGAAGTCATTAATTTGATTGTCCAGTATTTCCCTTATGAGATAATGCCTCACATAGCAAATGTGTACAGTGCGAGCTGAAAATGCATTTTCAGCACTAAAAAAACAAACTTTTATAACAGCTAAACCAAACGTTTCCAATGTAAATTTCCACCTTTATATAGTGTAAAAAGACATCCTGAAGCCTGGGCAGTCATTAATTTGATTGTCCAGTATTTCCCTTATGAGATAATTTCTCACACAGCAAATGTGTACAGTGCGAGCTGAAAATGCATTTTCAGCACTAAAAAAACCAAACTTTTATAACAGCTAAACCAAACGTTTCCAATGTAAATTTCCACCTTTATATAGTGTAAAAAGACATCCTGAAGCCTGGGCAGTCATTAATTTGATTGTCCAATATTTCCCTTCTGAGATAATGCCTCTCATAGCAAATGTGTACAGCGCGAGCTGAAAATGCATTTACAGCACTAAAAAACCAAACTTTTATAACAGCTAAACCAAACGTTTCCAATGTACATTTCCACCTTTATATAGTGTAGAAGGCATCCTGAAGCCTGGAAAGTCATTAATTTGATTGTCCAGTATTTCCTTCATGAGATATTGCAACACTTAGAAAAAGTGTACAGCGCCAGCAGACAATGAATTTTCAGCACTAAAAAAACGAAACTTCATTAACAGCTAAACTAAACGTTTCCAATGTAAATTTCCACCCTTATATAGTGTAAA
Organism: Idiotropiscis lumnitzeri; assembly: GCF_059441095.1. Taxonomy (NCBI): domain Eukaryota; kingdom Metazoa; phylum Chordata; class Actinopteri; order Syngnathiformes; family Syngnathidae; genus Idiotropiscis; species Idiotropiscis lumnitzeri. The sequence continues at coordinate 297,779 of NW_028283702.1, forward strand.
AAGACATCCTGAAGCCTGGGCAGTCATTAATTTGATTGTCCAATATTTCCCTTATGAGATAATGCCTCTCATAGCAAATGTGTACAGCGCGAGCTGAAAATGCATTTTCAGCACTAAAAAACCAAACTTTTATAACAGCTAAACCAAACGTTTCCAATGTAAATTTCCACCTTTATATAGTGTAGAAAGGCATCCTGAAGCCTGGAAAGTCATTAATTTGATTGTCCAGTATTTCCTTCATGAGATATTGCAACACTTAGAAAAAGTGTACAGCGCCAGCAGACAATGAATTTTCAGCACTAAAAAAACGAAACTTCATTAACAGCTAAACCAAACGTTTCCAATGTAAATTTCCACATTTATAGAGTGTAAAAAGGCATCCTGAAGCCTGGGAAGTCATTAATTTGATTGTCCAGTATTTCCCTTATGAGATAATGCCTCACATAGCAAATGTGTACAGTGCGAGCTGAAAATGCATTTTCAGCACTAAAAAACCAAACTTTTATAACAGCTAAACCAAACGTTTCCAATGTAAATTTACACCTTTATATAGTGTAAAAAGACATCCTGAAGCCTGGGCAGTCATTAATTTGATTGTCCAGTATTTCCCTTATGAGATAATGCCTCACACAGCAAATGTGTACAGTGCGAGCTGAAAATGCATTTTCAGCACTAAAAAAACCAAACTTTTATAACAGCTAAACCAAACGTTTCCAATGTAAATTTCCACCTTTATATAGTGTAAAAAGACACCCTGAAGCCTGGGCAGTCATTAATTTGATTGTCCAATATTTCCCTTCTGAGATAATGCCTCTCATAGCAAATGTGTACAGCGCGAGCTGAAAATGCATTTACAGCACTAAAAAAACAAACTTTTATAACAGCTAAACCAAACGTTTCCAATGTACATTTCCACCTTTATATAGTGTAGAAAGGCATCCTGAAGCCTGGAAAGTCATTAATTTGATTGTCCAGTATTTCCTTCATGAGATATTGCAACACTTAGAAAAAGTGTACAGCGCCAGCAGACAATGAATTTTCAGCACTAAAAAAACGAAACTTCATTAACAGCTAAACTAAACGTTTCCAATGTAAATTTCCACCCTTATATAGTGTAAAAAGACATCCTGAAGCCTGGGCAGTCATTAATTTGATTGTCCAATATTTCCCTTATGAGATAATGCTTCTCATAGCAAATGTGTACAGCGCGAGCTGAAAATGCATTTACAGCACTAAAAAACCAAACTTTTATAACAGCTAAACCAAACGTTTCCAATGTAAATTTCCACCTTTATATAGTGTAGAAAGGCATCCTGAAGCCTGGAAAGTCATTAATTTGATTGTCCAGTATTTCCTTCATGAGATATTGCAACACTTAGAAAAAGTGTACAGCGCCAGCAGACAATGAATTTTCAGCACTAAAAAAACGAAACTTCATTAACAGCTAAACCAAACGTTTCCAATGTAAATTTCCACATTTATAGAGTGTAAAAAGGCATCCTGAAGCCTGGGAAGTCATTAATTTGATTGTCCAGTATTTCCCTTATGAGATAATGCCTCACATAGCAAATGTGTACAGTGCGAGCTGAAAATGCATTTTCAGCACTAAAAAACCAAACTTTTATAACAGCTAAACCAAACGTTTCCAATGTAAATTTCCACCTTTATATAGTGTAAAAAGACATCCTGAAGCCTGGGCAGTCATTAATTTGATTGTCCAGTATTTCCCTTATGAGATAATGCCTCACACAGCAAATGTGTACAGTGCGAGCTGAAAATGCATTTTCAGCACTAAAAAAACCAAACTTTTATAACAGCTAAACCAAACGTTTCCAATGTAAATTTTCACCTTTATATAGTGTAAAAAGACATCCTGAAGCCTGGGCAGTCATTAATTTGATTGTCCAATATTTCCCTTCTGAGATAATGCCTCTCATAGCAAATGTGTACAGCGCGAGCTGAAAATGCATTTACAGCACTAAAAAACCAAACTTTTATAACAGCTAAACCAAACGTTTCCAATGTACATTTCCACCTTTATAGAGTGTAGAAAGGCATCCTGAAGCCTGGAAAGTCATTAATTTGATTGTCCAGTATTTCCTTCATGAGATATTGCAACACTTAGAAAAAGTGTACAGCGCCAGCAGACAATGAATTTTCAGCACTAAAAAAACGAAACTTCATTAACAGCTAAACTAAACGTTTCCAATGTAAATTTCCACCCTTATATAGTGTAAAAAGACATCCTGAAGCCTGGGCAGTCATTAATTTGATTGTCCAATATTTCCCTTATGAGATAATGCCTCTCATAGCAAATGTGTACAGCGCGAGCTGAAAATGCATTTACAGCACTAAAAAACCAAACTTTTATAACAGCTAAACCAAACGTTTCCAATGTAAATTTCCACCTTTATATAGTGTAGAAAGGCATCCTGAAGCCTGGAAAGTCATTAATTTGATTGTCCAGTATTTCCTTCATGAGATATTGCAACACTTAGAAAAAGTGTACAGCGCCAGCAGACAATGAATTTTCAGCACTAAAAAAACGAAACTTCATTAACAGCTAAACCAAACGTTTCCAATGTAAATTTCCACATTTATAGAGTGTAAAAAGGCATCCTGAAGCCTGGGAAGTCATTAATTTGATTGTCCAGTATTTCCCTTATGAGATAATGCCTCACATAGCAAATGTGTACAGTGCGAGCTGAAAATGCATTTTCAGCACTAAAAAACCAAACTTTTATAACAGCTAAACCAAACGTTTCCAATGTAAATTTCCACCTTTATATAGTGTAAAAAGACATCCTGAAACCTGGGCAGTCATTAATTTGATTGTCCAGTATTTCCCTTATGAGATAATGCCTCACACAGCAAATGTGTACAGTGCGAGCTGAAAATGCATTTTCAGCACTAAAAAAACCAAACTTTTATAACAGCTAAACCAAACGTTTCCAATGTAAATTTCCACCTTTATATAGTGTAAAAAGACATCCTGAAGCCTGGGCAGTCATTAATTTGATTGTCCAATATTTCCCTTCTGAGATAATGCCTCTCATAGCAAATGTGTACAGCGCGAGCTGAAAATGCATTTACAGCACTAAAAAACCAAACTTTTATAACAGCTAAACCAAACGTTTCCAATGTACATTTCCACCTTTATATAGTGTAGAAGGCATCCTGAAGCCTGGAAAGTCATTAATTTGATTGTCCAGTATTTCCTTCATGAGATATTGCAACACTTAGAAAAAGTGTACAGCGCCAGCAGACAATGAATTTTCAGCACTAAAAAAACGAAACTTAATTAACAGCTAAACTAAACGTTTCCAATGTAAATTTCCACCCTTATATAGTGTAAAAAGACATCCTGAAGCCTGGGCAGTCATTAATTTGATTGTCCAATATTTCCCTTATGAGATAATGCCTCTCATAGCAAATGTGTACAGCGCGAGCTGAAAATGCATTTTCAGCACTAAAAAACCAAACTTTTATAACAGCTAAACCAAACGTTTCCAATGTAAATTTCCACCTTTATATAGTGTAGAAAGGCATCTTGAATCCTGGAAAGTCATTAATTTGATTGTCCAGTATTTCCTTCATGAGATATTGCAACACTTAGAAAAAGTGTACAGCGCCAGCAGACAATGAATTTTCAGCACTAAAAAAACGAAACTTCATTAACAGCTAAACCAAACGTTTCCAATGTAAATTTCCACATTTATAGAGTGTAAAAAGGCATCCTGAAGCCTGGGAAGTCATTAATTTGATTGTCCAGTATTTCCCTTATGAGATAATGCCTCACATAGCAAATGTGTACAGTGCGAGCTGAAAATGCATTTTCAGCACTAAAAAACCAAACTTTTATAACAGCTAAACCAAACGTTTCCAATGTAAATTTCCACCTTTATATAGTGTAAAAAGACATCCTGAAGCCTGGGCAGTCATTAATTTGATTGTCCAGTATTTCCCTTATGAGATAATGCCTCACATAGCAAATGTGTACAGTGCGAGCTGAAAATGCATTTTCAGCACTAAAAAAACAAACTTTTATAACAGCTAAACTAAACGTTTCCAATGTAAATTTCCACCTTTATATAGTGTAAAAAGACATCCTGAAGCCTGGGCAGTCATTAATTTGATTGTCCAATATTTCCCTTATGAGATAATGCCTCTCATAGCAAATGGGTACAGCGCGAGCTGAAAATGCATTTACAGCACTAAAAAACCAAACTTTTATAACAGCAAAACCAAACGTTTCCAATGTAAATTTCCACCTTTATATAGTGTAGAAAGGCATCCTGAAGCCTGGAAAGTCATTAATTTGATTGTCCAGTATTTCCTTCATGAGATATTGCAACACTTAGAAAAAGTGTACAGCGCCAGCAGACAATGCATTTTCAGCACTAAAAAAAACGAAACTTCATTAACAGCTAAACTAAACGTTTCCAATGTAAATTTCCACCTTTATATAGTGTAAAAAGACATCCTGAAGCCTGGGCAGTCATTAATTTGATTGTCCAATATTTCCTTTATGAGATAATGCCTCTCATAGCAAATGTGTACAGCGCGAGCTGAAAATGCATTTACAGCACTAAAAAACCAAACTTTTATAACAGCTAAACCAAACGTTTCCAATGTAAATTTCCACCTTTATATAGTGTAGAAAGGCATCCTGAAGCCTGGAAAGTCATTAATTTGATTGTCCAGTATTTCCTTCATGAGATATTGCAACACTTAGAAAAAGTGTACAGCGCCAGCAGACAATGAATTTCCAGCACTAAAAAAACGAAACTTCATTAACAGCTAAACTAAACGTTTCCAATGTAAATTTCCACCTTTATATAGTGTAAAAAGACATCCTGAAGCCTGGGCAGTCATTAATTTGATTGTCCAATATTTCCCTTATGAGATAATGCCTCTCATAGCAAATGTGTACAGCGCGAGCTGAAAATGCATTTACAGCACTAAAAAACCAAACTTTTATAACAGCTAAACCAAACGTTTCCAATGTACATTTCCACCTTTATATAGTGTAGAAAGGCATCCTGAAGCCTGGAAAGTCATTAATTTGATTATCCAGTATTTCCTTCATGAGATATTGCAACACTTAGAAAAAGTGTACAGCGCCAGCAGACAATGAATTTTCAGCACTAAAAAAACGAAACTTCATTAACAGCTAAACCAAACGTTTCCAATGTAAATTTCCACATTTATAGAGTGTAAAAAGGCATCCTGAAGCCTGGGAAGTCATTAATTTGATTGTCCAGTATTTCCCTTATGAGATAATGCCTCACATAGCAAATGTGTACAGTGCGAGCTGAAAATGCATTTTCAGCACTAAAAAACCAAACTTTTATAACAGCTAAACCAAACGTTTCCAATGTAAATTTCCACCTTTATATAGTGTAAAAAGACATCCTGAAGCCTGGGCAGTCATTAATTTGATTGTCCAGTATTTCCCTTATGAGATAATGCCTCACACAGCAAATGTGTACAGTGCGAGCTGAAAATGCATTTTCATCACTAAAAAAACCAAACTTTTATAACAGCTAAACCAAACGTTTCCAATGTAAATTTCCACCTTTATATAGTGTAAAAAGACATCCTGAAGCCTGGGCAGTCATTAATTTGATTGTCCAATATTTCCCTTCTGAGATAATGCCTCTCATAGCAAATGTGTACAGCGCGAGCTGAAAATGCATTTACAGCACTAAAAAACCAAACTTTTATAACAGCTAAACCAAACGTTTCCAATGTACATTTCCACCTTTATATAGTGTAGAAAGGCATCCTGAAGCCTGGAAAGTCATTAATTTGATTGTCCAGTATTTCCTTCATGAGATATTGCAACACTTAGAAAAAGTGTACAGCGCCAGCAGACAATGAATTTTCAGCACTAAAAAAACGAAACTTCATTAACAGCTAAACTAAACGTTTCCAATGTAAATTTCCACCCTTATATAGTGTAAAAAGACATCCTGAAGCCTGGGCAGTCATTAATTTGATTGTCCAATATTTCCCTTATGAGATAATGCCTCTCATAGCAAATGTGTACAGCGCGAGCTGAAAATGCATTTACAGCACTAAAAAACCAAACTTTTATAACAGCTAAACCAAACGTTTCCAATGTAAATTTCCACCTTTATATAGTGTAGAAAGGCATCCTGAAGCCTGGAAAGTCATTAATTTGATTGTCCAGTATTTCCTTCATGAGATATTGCAACACTTAGAAAAAGTGTACAGCGCCAGCAGACAATGAATTTTCAGCACTAAAAAAACGAAACTTCATTAACAGCTAAACCAAACGTTTCCAATGTAAATTTCCACCCTTATATAGTGTAAAAAGACATCCTGAAGCCTGGGCAGTCATTAATTTGATTGTCCAATATTTCCCTTATGAGATAATGCCTCTCATAGCAAATGTGTACAGCGCGAGCTGAAAATGCATTTACAGCACTAAAAAACCAAACTTTTATAACAGCTAAACCAAACGTTTCCAATGTAAATTTCCACCTTTATATAGTGTAGAAAGGCATCCTGAAGCCTGGAAAGTCATTAATTTGATTGTCCAGTATTTCCTTCATGAGATATTGCAACACTTAGAAAAAGTGTACAGCGCCAGCAGACAATGAATTTTCAGCACTAAAAAAACGAAACTTCATTAACAGCTAAACCAAACGTTTCCAATGTAAATTTCCACATTTATAGTGTAAAAAGGCATCCTGAAGCCTGGGAAGTCATTAATTTGATTGTCCAGTATTTCCCTTATGAGATAATGCCTCACATAGCAAATGTGTACAGTGCGAGCTGAAAATGCATTTTCAGCACTAAAAAAACAAACTTTTATAACAGCTAAACCAAACGTTTCCAATGTAAATTTCCACCTTTATATAGTGTAAAAAGACATCCTGAAGCCTGGGCAGTCATTAATTTGATTGTCCAGTATTTCCCTTATGAGATAATGCCTCACACAGCAAATGTGTACAGTGCGAGCTGAAAATGCATTTTCAGCACTAAAAAAACCAAACTTTTATAACAGCTAAACCAAACGTTTCCAATGTAAATTTCCACCTTTATATAGTGTAAAAAGACATCCTGAAGCCTGGGCAGTCATTAATTTGATTGTCCAATATTTCCCTTCTGAGATAATGTACATTTCCACCTTTATATAGTGTAGAAAGGCATCCTGAAGCCTGGAAAGTCATTAATTTGATTGTCCAGTATTTCCTTCATGAGATATTGCAACACTTAGAAAAAGTGTACAGCGCCAGCAGACAATGAATTTTCAGCACTAAAAAAACGAAACTTCATTAACAGCTAAACTAAACGTTTCCAATGTAAATTTCCACCCTTATATAGTGTAAAAAGACATCCTGAAGCCTGGGCAGTCATTAATTTGATTGTCCAATATTTCCCTTATGAGATAATGCCTCTCATAGCAAATGTGTACAGCGCGAGCTGAAAATGCATTTACAGCACTAAAAAACCAAACTTTTATAACAGCTAAACCAAACGTTTCCAATGTAAATTTCCACCTTTATATAGTGTAGAAAGGCATCCTGAAGCCTGGAAAGTCATTAATTTGATTGTCCAGTATTTCCTTCATGAGATATTGCAACACTTAGAAAAAGTGTACAGCGCCAGCAGACAATGAATTTTCAGCACTAAAAAAACGAAACTTCATTAACAGCTAAACCAAACGTTTCCAATGTAAATTTCCACATTTATAGAGTGTAAAAAGGCATCCTGAAGCCTGGGAAGTCATTAATTTGATTGTCCAGTATTTCCCTTATGAGATAATGCCTCACATAGCAAATGTGTACAGTGCGAGCTGAAAATGCATTTTCAGCACTAAAAAACCAAACTTTTATAACAGCTAAACCAAACGTTTCCAATGTAAATTTCCACCTTTATATAGTGTAAAAAGACATCCTGAAACCTGGGCAGTCATTAATTTGATTGTCCAGTATTTCCCTTATGAGATAATGCCTCACACAGCAAATGTGTACAGTGCGAGCTGAAAATGCATTTTCAGCACTAAAAAAACCAAACTTTTATAACAGCTAAACCAAACGTTTCCAATGTAAATTTCCACCTTTATATAGTGTAAAAAGACATCCTGAAGCCTGGGCAGTCATTAATTTGATTGTCCAATATTTCCCTTCTGAGATAATGCCTCTCATAGCAAATGTGTACAGCGCGAGCTGAAAATGCATTTACAGCACTAAAAAACCAAACTTTTATAACAGCTAAACCAAACGTTTCCAATGTACATTTCCACCTTTATATAGTGTAGAAGGCATCCTGAAGCCTGGAAAGTCATTAATTTGATTGTCCAGTATTTCCTTCATGAGATATTGCAACACTTAGAAAAAGTGTACAGCGCCAGCAGACAATGAATTTTCAGCACTAAAAAAACGAAACTTAATTAACAGCTAAACTAAACGTTTCCAATGTAAATTTCCACCCTTATATAGTGTAAAAAGACATCCTGAAGCCTGGGCAGTCATTAATTTGATTGTCCAATATTTCCCTTATGAGATAATGCCTCTCATAGCAAATGTGTACAGCGCGAGCTGAAAATGCATTTTCAGCACTAAAAAACCAAACTTTTATAACAGCTAAACCAAACGTTTCCAATGTAAATTTCCACCTTTATATAGTGTAGAAAGGCATCTTGAATCCTGGAAAGTCATTAATTTGATTGTCCAGTATTTCCTTCATGAGATATTGCAACACTTAGAAAAAGTGTACAGCGCCAGCAGACAATGAATTTTCAGCACTAAAAAAACGAAACTTCATTAACAGCTAAACCAAACGTTTCCAATGTAAATTTCCACATTTATAGAGTGTAAAAAGGCATCCTGAAGCCTGGGAAGTCATTAATTTGATTGTCCAGTATTTCCCTTATGAGATAATGCCTCACATAGCAAATGTGTACAGTGCGAGCTGAAAATGCATTTTCAGCACTAAAAAACCAAACTTTTATAACAGCTAAACCAAACGTTTCCAATGTAAATTTCCACCTTTATATAGTGTAAAAAGACATCCTGAAGCCTGGGCAGTCATTAATTTGATTGTCCAGTATTTCCCTTATGAGATAATGCCTCACATAGCAAATGTGTACAGTGCGAGCTGAAAATGCATTTTCAGCACTAAAAAAACAAACTTTTATAACAGCTAAACTAAACGTTTCCAATGTAAATTTCCACCTTTATATAGTGTAAAAAGACATCCTGAAGCCTGGGCAGTCATTAATTTGATTGTCCAATATTTCCCTTATGAGATAATGCCTCTCATAGCAAATGTGTACAGCGCGAGCTGAAAATGCATTTACAGCACTAAAAAACCAAACTTTTATAACAGCAAAACCAAACGTTTCCAATGTAAATTTCCACCTTTATATAGTGTAGAAAGGCATCCTGAAGCCTGGAAAGTCATTAATTTGATTGTCCAGTATTTCCTTCATGAGATATTGCAACACTTAGAAAAAGTGTACAGCGCCAGCAGACAATGCATTTTCAGCACTAAAAAAAACGAAACTTCATTAACAGCTAAACTAAACGTTTCCAATGTAAATTTCCACCTTTATATAGTGTAAAAAGACATCCTGAAGCCTGGGCAGTCATTAATTTGATTGTCCAATATTTCCTTTATGAGATAATGCCTCTCATAGCAAATGTGTACAGCGCGAGCTGAAAATGCATTTACAGCACTAAAAAACCAAACTTTTATAACAGCTAAACCAAACGTTTCCAATGTAAATTTCCACCTTTATATAGTGTAGAAAGGCATCCTGAAGCCTGGAAAGTCATTAATTTGATTGTCCAGTATTTCCTTCATGAGATATTGCAACACTTAGAAAAAGTGTACAGCGCCAGCAGACAATGAATTTTCAGCACTAAAAAAACGAAACTTCATTAACAGCTAAACTAAACGTTTCCGATGTAAATTTCCACCCTTATATAGTGTAAAAAGACATCCTGAAGCCTGGGCAGTCATTAATTTGATTGTCTAATATTTCCCTTATGAGATAATGCCTCTCATAGCAAATGTGTACAGCGCGAGCTGAAAATGCATTTACAGCACTAAAAAAACAAACTTTTATAACAGCTAAACCAAACGTTTCCAATGTACATTTCCACCTTTATATAGTGTAGAAAGGCATCCTGAAGCCTGGAAAGTCATTAATTTGATTATCCAGTATTTCCTTCATGAGATATTGCAACACTTAGAAAAAGTGTACAGCGCCAGCAGACAATGAATTTTCAGCACTAAAAAAACGAAACTTCATTAACAGCTAAACCAAACGTTTCCAATGTAAATTTCCACATTTATAGAGTGTAAAAAGGCATCCTGAAGCCTGGGAAGTCATTAATTTGATTGTCCAGTATTTCCCTTATGAGATAATGCCTCACATAGCAAATGTGTACAGTGCGAGCTGAAAATGCATTTTCAGCACTAAAAAACCAAACTTTTATAACAGCTAAACCAAACGTTTCCAATGTAAATTTCCACCTTTATATAGTGTAAAAAGACATCCTGAAGCCTGGGCAGTCATTAATTTGATTGTCCAGTATTTCCCTTATGAGATAATGCCTCACACAGCAAATGTGTACAGTGCGAGCTGAAAATGCATTTTCATCACTAAAAAAACCAAACTTTTATAACAGCTAAACCAAACGTTTCCAATGTAAATTTCCACCTTTATATAGTGTAAAAAGACATCCTGAAGCCTGGGCAGTCATTAATTTGATTGTCCAATATTTCCCTTCTGAGATAATGCCTCTCATAGCAAATGTGTACAGCGCGAGCTGAAAATGCATTTACAGCACTAAAAAACCAAACTTTTATAACAGCTAAACCAAACGTTTCCAATGTACATTTCCACCTTTATATAGTGTAGAAAGGCATCCTGAAGCCTGGAAAGTCATTAATTTGATTGTCCAGTATTTCCTTCATGAGATATTGCAACACTTAGAAAAAGTGTACAGCGCCAGCAGACAATGAATTTTCAGCACTAAAAAAACGAAACTTCATTAACAGCTAAACTAAACGTTTCCAATGTAAATTTCCACCCTTATATAGTGTAAAAAGACATCCTGAAGCCTGGGCAGTCATTAATTTGATTGTCCAATATTTCCCTTATGAGATAATGCCTCTCATAGCAAATGTGTACAGCGCGAGCTGAAAATGCATTTACAGCACTAAAAAACCAAACTTTTATAACAGCTAAACCAAACGTTTCCAATGTAAATTTCCACCTTTATATAGTGTAGAAAGGCATCCTGAAGCCTGGAAAGTCATTAATTTGATTGTCCAGTATTTCCTTCATGAGATATTGCAACACTTAGAAAAAGTGTACAGCGCCAGCAGACAATGAATTTTCAGCACTAAAAAAACGAAACTTCATTAACAGCTAAACCAAACGTTTCCAATGTAAATTTCCACCCTTATATAGTGTAAAAAGACATCCTGAAGCCTGGGCAGTCATTAATTTGATTGTCCAATATTTCCCTTATGAGATAATGCCTCTCATAGCAAATGTGTACAGCGCGAGCTGAAAATGCATTTACAGCACTAAAAAACCAAACTTTTATAACAGCTAAACCAAACGTTTCCAATGTAAATTTCCACCTTTATATAGTGTAGAAAGGCATCCTGAAGCCTGGAAAGTCATTAATTTGATTGTCCAGTATTTCCTTCATGAGATATTGCAACACTTAGAAAAAGTGTACAGCGCCAGCAGACAATGAATTTTCAGCACTAAAAAAACGAAACTTCATTAACAGCTAAACCAAACGTTTCCAATGTAAATTTCCACATTTATAGTGTAAAAAGGCATCCTGAAGCCTGGGAAGTCATTAATTTGATTGTCCAGTATTTCCCTTATGAGATAATGCCTCACATAGCAAATGTGTACAGTGCGAGCTGAAAATGCATTTTCAGCACTAAAAAAACAAACTTTTATAACAGCTAAACCAAACGTTTCCAATGTAAATTTCCACCTTTATATAGTGTAAAAAGACATCCTGAAGCCTGGGCAGTCATTAATTTGATTGTCCAGTATTTCCCTTATGAGATAATGCCTCACACAGCAAATGTGTACAGTGCGAGCTGAAAATGCATTTTCAGCACTAAAAAAACCAAACTTTTATAACAGCTAAACCAAACGTTTCCAATGTAAATTTCCACCTTTATATAGTGTAAAAAGACATCCTGAAGCCTGGGCAGTCATTAATTTGATTGTCCAATATTTCCCTTCTGAGATAATGTACATTTCCACCTTTATATAGTGTAGAAAGGCATCCTGAAGCCTGGAAAGTCATTAATTTGATTGTCCAGTATTTCCTTCATGAGATATTGCAACACTTAGAAAAAGTGTACAGCGCCAGCAGACAATGAATTTTCAGCACTAAAAAAACGAAACTTCATTAACAGCTAAACTAAACGTTTCCAATGTAAATTTCCACCCTTATATAGTGTAAAAAGACATCCTGAAGCCTGGGCAGTCATTAATTTGATTGTCCAATATTTCCCTTATGAGATAATGCCTCTCATAGCAAATGTGTACAGCGCGAGCTGAAAATGCATTTACAGCACTAAAAAACCAAACTTTTATAACAGCTAAACCAAACGTTTCCAATGTAAATTTCCACCTTTATATAGTGTAGAAAGGCATCCTGAAGCCTGGAAAGTCATTAATTTGATTGTCCAGTATTTCCTTCATGAGATATTGCAACACTTAGAAAAAGTGTACAGCGCCAGCAGACAATGAATTTTCAGCACTAAAAAAACGAAACTTCATTAACAGCTAAACCAAACGTTTCCAATGTAAATTTCCACCCTTATATAGTGTAAAAAGACATCCTGAAGCCTGGGCAGTCATTAATTTGATTGTCCAATATTTCCCTTATGAGATAATGCCTCTCATAGCAAATGTGTACAGCGCGAGCTGAAAATGCATTTACAGCACTAAAAAAACAAACTTTTATAACAGCTAAACCAAACGTTTCCAATGTAAATTTCCACCTTTATATAGTGTAGAAAGGCATCCTGAAGCCTGGAAAGTCATTAATTTGATTGTCCAGTATTTCCTTCATGAGATATTGCAACACTTAGAAAAAGTGTACAGCGCCAGCAGACAATGAATTTTCAGCACTAAAAAAACGAAACTTCATTAACAGCTAAACCAAACGTTTCCAATGTAAATTTCCACATTTATAGTGTAAAAAGGCATCCTGAAGCCTGGGAAGTCATTAATTTGATTGTCCAGTATTTCCCTTATGAGATAATGCCTCACATAGCAAATGTGTACAGTGCGAGCTGAAAATGCATTTTCAGCACTAAAAAACCAAACTTTTATAACAGCTAAACCAAACGTTTCCAATGTAAATTTCCACCTTTATATAGTGTAAAAAGACATCCTGAAGCCTGGGCAGTCATTAATTTGATTGTCCAATATTTCCCTTCTGAGATAATGCCTCTCATAGCAAATGTGTACAGCGCGAGCTGAAAATGCATTTACAGCACTAAAAAACCAAACTTTTATAACAGCTAAACCAAACGTTTCCAATGTAAATTTCCACCTTTATATAGTGTAGAAAGGCATCCTGAAGCCTGGAAAGTCATTAATTTGATTGTCCAGTATTTCCTTCATGAGATATTGCAACACTTAGAAAAAGTGTACAGCGCCAGCAGACAATGAATTTTCAGCACTAAAAAAACGAAACTTCATTAACAGCTAAACCAAACGTTTCCAATGTAAATTTCCACATTTATAGTGTAAAAAGGCATCCTGAAGCCTGGGAAGTCATTAATTTGATTGTCCAGTATTTCCCTTATGAGATAATGCCTCACATAGCAAATGTGTACAGTGCGAGCTGAAAATGCATTTTCAGCACTAAAAAAACAAACTTTTATAACAGCTAAACCAAACGTTTCCAATGTAAATTTCCACCTTTATATAGTGTAAAAAGACATCCTGAAGCCTGGGCAGTCATTAATTTGATTGTCCAGTATTTCCCTTATGAGATAATGCCTCACACAGCAAATGTGTACAGTGCGAGCTGAAAATGCATTTTCAGCACTAAAAAAACCAAACTTTTATAACAGCTAAACCAAACGTTTCCAATGTAAATTTCCACCTTTATATAGTGTAAAAAGACATCCTGAAGCCTGGGCAGTCATTAATTTGATTGTCCAATATTTCCCTTCTGAGATAATGTACATTTCCACCTTTATATAGTGTAGAAAGGCATCCTGAAGCCTGGAAAGTCATTAATTTGATTGTCCAGTATTTCCTTCATGAGATATTGCAACACTTAGAAAAAGTGTACAGCGCCAGCAGACAATGAATTTTCAGCACTAAAAAAACGAAACTTCATTAACAGCTAAACTAAACGTTTCCAATGTAAATTTCCACCCTTATATAGTGTAAAAAGACATCCTGAAGCCTGGGCAGTCATTAATTTTATTGTCCAATATTTCCCTTATGAGATAATGCCTCTCATAGCAAATGTGTACAGCGCGAGCTGAAAATGCATTTACAGCACTAAAAAACCAAACTTTTATAACAGCTAAACCAAACGTTTCCAATGTACATTTCCACCTTTATATAGTGTAGAAAGGCATCCTGAAGCCTGGAAAGTCATTAATTTGATTGTCCAGTATTTCCTTCATGAGATATTGCAACACTTAGAAAAAGTGTACAGCGCCAGCAGACAATGAATTTTCAGCACTAAAAAAACGAAACTTCATTAACAGCTAAACTAAACGTTTCCAATGTAAATTTCCACCCTTATATAGTGTAAAAAGACATCCTGAAGCCTGGGCAGTCATTAATTTGATTGTCCAGTATTTCCCTTATGAGATAATGCCTCACACAGCAAATGTGTACAGTGCGAGCTGAAAATGCATTTTCAGCACTAAAAAAACCAAACTTTTATAACAGCTAAACCAAACGTTTCCAATGTAAATTTCCACCTTTATATAGTGTAAAAAGACATCCTGAAGCCTGGGCAGTCATTAATTTGATTGTCCAATATTTCCCTTCTGAGATAATGCCTCTCATAGCAAATGTGTACAGCGCGAGCTGAAAATGCATTTACAGCACTAAAAAACCAAACTTTTATAACAGCTAAACCAAACGTTTCCAATGTACATTTCCACCTTTATAGAGTGTAGAAAGGCATCCTGAAGCCTGGAAAGTCATTAATTTGATTGTCCAGTATTTCCTTCATGAGATATTGCAACACTTAGAAAAAGTGTACAGCGCCAGCAGACAATGAATTTTCAGCACTAAAAAAACGAAACTTCATTAACAGCTAAACTAAACGTTTCCAATGTAAATTTCCACCCTTATATAGTGTAAAAAGACATCCTGAAGCCTGGGCAGTCATTAATTTGATTGTCCAATATTTCCCTTATGAGATAATGCCTCTCATAGCAAATGTGTACAGCGCGAGCTGAAAATGCATTTACAGCACTAAAAAACCAAACTTTTATAACAGCTAAACCAAACGTTTCCAATGTAAATTTCCACCTTTATATAGTGTAGAAAGGCATCCTGAAGCCTGGAAAGTCATTAATTTGATTGTCCAGTATTTCCTTCATGAGATATTGCAACACTTAGAAAAAGTGTACAGCGCCAGCAGACAATGAATTTTCAGCACTAAAAAAACGAAACTTCATTAACAGCTAAACCAAACGTTTCCAATGTAAATTTCCACATTTATAGAGTGTAAAAAGGCATCCTGAAGCCTGGGAAGTCATTAATTTGATTGTCCAGTATTTCCCTTATGAGATAATGCCTCACATAGCAAATGTGTACAGTGCGAGCTGAAAATGCATTTTCAGCACTAAAAAAACAAACTTTTATAACAGCTAAACCAAACGTTTCCAATGTAAATTTCCACCTTTATATAGTGTAAAAAGACATCCTGAAGCCTGGGCAGTCATTAATTTGATTGTCCAGTATTTCCCTTATGAGATAATTTCTCACACAGCAAATGTGTACAGTGCGAGCTGAAAATGCATTTTCAGCACTAAAAAAACCAAACTTTTATAACAGCTAAACCAAACGTTTCCAATGTAAATTTCCACCTTTATATAGTGTAAAAAGACATCCTGAAGCCTGGGCAGTCATTAATTTGATTGTCCAATATTTCCCTTCTGAGATAATGCCTCTCATAGCAAATGTGTACAGCGCGAGCTGAAAATGCATTTACAGCACTAAAAAACCAAACTTTTATAACAGCTAAACCAAACGTTTCCAATGTACATTTCCACCTTTATATAGTGTAGAAGGCATCCTGAAGCCTGGAAAGTCATTAATTTGATTGTCCAGTATTTCCTTCATGAGATATTGCAACACTTAGAAAAAGTGTACAGCGCCAGCAGACAATGAATTTTCAGCACTAAAAAAACGAAACTTCATTAACAGCTAAACTAAACGTTTCCAATGTAAATTTCCACCCTTATATAGTGTAAAAAGACATCCTGAAGCCTGGGCAGTCATTAATTTGATTGTCCAATATTTCCCTTATGAGATAATGCCTCTCATAGCAAATGTGTACAGCGCGAGCTGAAAATGCATTTTCAGCACTAAAAAACCAAACTTTTATAACAGCTAAACCAAACGTTTCCAATGTAAATTTCCACCTTTATATAGTGTAGAAAGGCATCCTGAAGCCTGGAAAGTCATTAATTTGATTGTCCAGTATTTCCTTCATGAGATATTGCAACACTTAGAAAAAGTGTACAGCGCCAGCAGACAATGAATTTTCAGCACTAAAAAAACGAAACTTCATTAACAGCTAAACCAAACGTTTCCAATGTAAATTTCCACATTTATAGAGTGTAAAAAGGCATCCTGAAGCCTGGGAAGTCATTAATTTGATTGTCCAGTATTTCCCTTATGAGATAATGCCTCACATAGCAAATGTGTACAGTGCGAGCTGAAAATGCATTTTCAGCACTAAAAAACCAAACTTTTATAACAGCTAAACCAAACGTTTCCAATGTAAATTTACACCTTTATATAGTGTAAAAAGACATCCTGAAGCCTGGGCAGTCATTAATTCGATTGTCCAATATTTCCTTTATGAGATAATGCCTCTCATTGCAAATGTGTACAGCGCGAGCTGAAAATGCATTTACAGCACTAAAAAACCAAACTTTTATAACAGCTAAACCAAACGTTTCCAATGTAAATTTCCACCTTTATATAGTGTAAAAAGGCATCCTGAAGCCTGGAAAGTCATTAATTTGATTGTCCAGTATTTCCTTCATGAGATAATGCCTCACATAGCAAATGTGTACAGTGCGAGCTGAAAATGCATTTTCAGCACTAAAAAACCAAACTTTTATAACAGCTAAACCAAACGTTTCCAATGTAAATTCCACCTTTATATAGTGTAAAAAGACATCCTGAAGCCTGGGCAGTCATTAATTTGATTGTCCAATATTTCCCTTCTGAGATAATGCCTCTCATAGCAAATGTGTACAGCGCGAGCTGAAAATGCATTTACAGCACTAAAAAACCAAACTTTTATAACAGCTAAACCAAACGTTTCCAATGTACATTTCCACCTTTATATAGTGTAGAAGGCATCCTGAAGCCTGGAAAGTCATTAATTTGATTGTCCAGTATTTCCTTCATGAGATATTGCAACACTTAGAAAAAGTGTACAGCGCCAGCAGACAATGAATTTTCAGCACTAAAAAAACGAAACTTCATTAACAGCTAAACTAAACGTTTCCAATGTAAATTTCCACCCTTATATAGTGTAAAAAGACATCCTGAAGCCTGGGCAGTCATTAATTTGATTGTCCAATATTTCCCTTATGAGATAATGCCTCTCATAGCAAATGTGTACAGCGCGAGCTGAAAATGCATTTTCAGCACTAAAAAACCAAACTTTTATAACAGCTAAACCAAACGTTTCCAATGTAAATTTCCACCTTTATATAGTGTAGAAAGGCATCCTGAAGCCTGGAAAGTCATTAATTTGATTGTCCAGTATTTCCTTCATGAGATATTGCAACACTTAGAAAAAGTGTACAGCGCCAGCAGACAATGAATTTTCAGCACTAAAAAAACGAAACTTCATTAACAGCTAAACCAAACGTTTCCAATGTAAATTTCCACATTTATAGAGTGTAAAAAGGCATCCTGAAGCCTGGGAAGTCATTAATTTGATTGTCCAGTATTTCCCTTATGAGATAATGCCTCACATAGCAAATGTGTACAGTGCGAGCTGAAAATGCATTTTCAGCACTAAAAAACCAAACTTTTATAACAGCTAAACCAAACGTTTCCAATGTAAATTTACACCTTTATATAGTGTAAAAAGACATCCTGAAGCCTGGGCAGTCATTAATTTGATTGTCCAGTATTTCCCTTATGAGATAATGCCTCACACAGCAAATGTGTACAGTGCGAGCTGAAAATGCATTTTCAGCACTAAAAAAACCAAACTTTTATAACAGCTAAACCAAACGTTTCCAATGTAAATTTCCACCTTTATATAGTGTAAAAAGACACCCTGAAGCCTGGGCAGTCATTAATTTGATTGTCCAATATTTCCCTTCTGAGATAATGCCTCTCATAGCAAATGTGTACAGCGCGAGCTGAAAATGCATTTACAGCACTAAAAAAACAAACTTTTATAACAGCTAAACCAAACGTTTCCAATGTACATTTCCACCTTTATATAGTGTAGAAAGGCATCCTGAAGCCTGGAAAGTCATTAATTTGATTGTCCAGTATTTCCTTCATGAGATATTGCAACACTTAGAAAAAGTGTACAGCGCCAGCAGACAATGAATTTTCAGCACTAAAAAAACGAAACTTCATTAACAGCTAAACTAAACGTTTCCAATGTAAATTTCCACCCTTATATAGTGTAAAAAGACATCCTGAAGCCTGGGCAGTCATTAATTTGATTGTCCAATATTTCCCTTATGAGATAATGCTTCTCATAGCAAATGTGTACAGCGCGAGCTGAAAATGCATTTACAGCACTAAAAAACCAAACTTTTATAACAGCTAAACCAAACGTTTCCAATGTAAATTTCCACCTTTATATAGTGTAGAAAGGCATCCTGAAGCCTGGAAAGTCATTAATTTGATTGTCCAGTATTTCCTTCATGAGATATTGCAACACTTAGAAAAAGTGTACAGCGCCAGCAGACAATGAATTTTCAGCACTAAAAAAACGAAACTTCATTAACAGCTAAACCAAACGTTTCCAATGTAAATTTCCACATTTATAGAGTGTAAAAAGGCATCCTGAAGCCTGGGAAGTCATTAATTTGATTGTCCAGTATTTCCCTTATGAGATAATGCCTCACATAGCAAATGTGTACAGTGCGAGCTGAAAATGCATTTTCAGCACTAAAAAACCAAACTTTTATAACAGCTAAACCAAACGTTTCCAATGTAAATTTCCACCTTTATATAGTGTAAAAAGACATCCTGAAGCCTGGGCAGTCATTAATTTGATTGTCCAGTATTTCCCTTATGAGATAATGCCTCACACAGCAAATGTGTACAGTGCGAGCTGAAAATGCATTTTCAGCACTAAAAAAACCAAACTTTTATAACAGCTAAACCAAACGTTTCCAATGTAAATTTTCACCTTTATATAGTGTAAAAAGACATCCTGAAGCCTGGGCAGTCATTAATTTGATTGTCCAATATTTCCCTTCTGAGATAATGCCTCTCATAGCAAATGTGTACAGCGCGAGCTGAAAATGCATTTACAGCACTAAAAAACCAAACTTTTATAACAGCTAAACCAAACGTTTCCAATGTACATTTCCACCTTTATAGAGTGTAGAAAGGCATCCTGAAGCCTGGAAAGTCATTAATTTGATTGTCCAGTATTTCCTTCATGAGATATTGCAACACTTAGAAAAAGTGTACAGCGCCAGCAGACAATGAATTTTCAGCACTAAAAAAACGAAACTTCATTAACAGCTAAACTAAACGTTTCCAATGTAAATTTCCACCCTTATATAGTGTAAAAAGACATCCTGAAGCCTGGGCAGTCATTAATTTGATTGTCCAATATTTCCCTTATGAGATAATGCCTCTCATAGCAAATGTGTACAGCGCGAGCTGAAAATGCATTTACAGCACTAAAAAACCAAACTTTTATAACAGCTAAACCAAACGTTTCCAATGTAAATTTCCACCTTTATATAGTGTAGAAAGGCATCCTGAAGCCTGGAAAGTCATTAATTTGATTGTCCAGTATTTCCTTCATGAGATATTGCAACACTTAGAAAAAGTGTACAGCGCCAGCAGACAATGAATTTTCAGCACTAAAAAAACGAAACTTCATTAACAGCTAAACCAAACGTTTCCAATGTAAATTTCCACATTTATAGAGTGTAAAAAGGCATCCTGAAGCCTGGGAAGTCATTAATTTGATTGTCCAGTATTTCCCTTATGAGATAATGCCTCACATAGCAAATGTGTACAGTGCGAGCTGAAAATGCATTTTCAGCACTAAAAAACCAAACTTTTATAACAGCTAAACCAAACGTTTCCAATGTAAATTTCCACCTTTATATAGTGTAAAAAGACATCCTGAAACCTGGGCAGTCATTAATTTGATTGTCCAGTATTTCCCTTATGAGATAATGCCTCACACAGCAAATGTGTACAGTGCGAGCTGAAAATGCATTTTCAGCACTAAAAAAACCAAACTTTTATAACAGCTAAACCAAACGTTTCCAATGTAAATTTCCACCTTTATATAGTGTAAAAAGACATCCTGAAGCCTGGGCAGTCATTAATTTGATTGTCCAATATTTCCCTTCTGAGATAATGCCTCTCATAGCAAATGTGTACAGCGCGAGCTGAAAATGCATTTACAGCACTAAAAAACCAAACTTTTGTAACAGCTAAACCAAACGTTTCCAATGTACATTTCCACCTTTATATAGTGTAGAAGGCATCCTGAAGCCTGGAAAGTCATTAATTTGATTGTCCAGTATTTCCTTCATGAGATATTGCAACACTTAGAAAAAGTGTACAGCGCCAGCAGACAATGAATTTTCAGCACTAAAAAAACGAAACTTAATTAACAGCTAAACTAAACGTTTCCAATGTAAATTTCCACCCTTATATAGTGTAAAAAGACATCCTGAAGCCTGGGCAGTCATTAATTTGATTGTCCAATATTTCCCTTATGAGATAATGCCTCTCATAGCAAATGTGTACAGCGCGAGCTGAAAATGCATTTTCAGCACTAAAAAACCAAACTTTTATAACAGCTAAACCAAACGTTTCCAATGTAAATTTCCACCTTTATATAGTGTAGAAAGGCATCTTGAATCCTGGAAAGTCATTAATTTGATTGTCCAGTATTTCCTTCATGAGATATTGCAACACTTAGAAAAAGTGTACAGCGCCAGCAGACAATGAATTTTCAGCACTAAAAAAACGAAACTTCATTAACAGCTAAACCAAACGTTTCCAATGTAAATTTCCACATTTATAGAGTGTAAAAAGGCATCCTGAAGCCTGGGAAGTCATTAATTTGATTGTCCAGTATTTCCCTTATGAGATAATGCCTCACATAGCAAATGTGTACAGTGCGAGCTGAAAATGCATTTTCAGCACTAAAAAACCAAACTTTTATAACAGCTAAACCAAACGTTTCCAATGTAAATTTCCACCTTTATATAGTGTAAAAAGACATCCTGAAGCCTGGGCAGTCATTAATTTGATTGTCCAGTATTTCCCTTATGAGATAATGCCTCACATAGCAAATGTGTACAGTGCGAGCTGAAAATGCATTTTCAGCACTAAAAAAACAAACTTTTATAACAGCTAAACTAAACGTTTCCAATGTAAATTTCCACCTTTATATAGTGTAAAAAGACATCCTGAAGCCTGGGCAGTCATTAATTTGATTGTCCAATATTTCCCTTATGAGATAATGCCTCTCATAGCAAATGGGTACAGCGCGAGCTGAAAATGCATTTACAGCACTAAAAAACCAAACTTTTATAACAGCAAAACCAAACGTTTCCAATGTAAATTTCCACCTTTATATAGTGTAGAAAGGCATCCTGAAGCCTGGAAAGTCATTAATTTGATTGTCCAGTATTTCCTTCATGAGATATTGCAACACTTAGAAAAAGTGTACAGCGCCAGCAGACAATGCATTTTCAGCACTAAAAAAAACGAAACTTCATTAACAGCTAAACTAAACGTTTCCAATGTAAATTTCCACCTTTATATAGTGTAAAAAGACATCCTGAAGCCTGGGCAGTCATTAATTTGATTGTCCAATATTTCCTTTATGAGATAATGCCTCTCATAGCAAATGTGTACAGCGCGAGCTGAAAATGCATTTACAGCACTAAAAAACCAAACTTTTATAACAGCTAAACCAAACGTTTCCAATGTAAATTTCCACCTTTATATAGTGTAGAAAGGCATCCTGAAGCCTGGAAAGTCATTAATTTGATTGTCCAGTATTTCCTTCATGAGATATTGCAACACTTAGAAAAAGTGTACAGCGCCAGCAGACAATGAATTTCCAGCACTAAAAAAACGAAACTTCATTAACAGCTAAACTAAACGTTTCCAATGTAAATTTCCACCTTTATATAGTGTAAAAAGACATCCTGAAGCCTGGGCAGTCATTAATTTGATTGTCCAATATTTCCCTTATGAGATAATGCCTCTCATAGCAAATGTGTACAGCGCGAGCTGAAAATGCATTTACAGCACTAAAAAACCAAACTTTTATAACAGCTAAACCAAACGTTTCCAATGTACATTTCCACCTTTATATAGTGTAGAAAGGCATCCTGAAGCCTGGAAAGTCATTAATTTGATTATCCAGTATTTCCTTCATGAGATATTGCAACACTTAGAAAAAGTGTACAGCGCCAGCAGACAATGAATTTTCAGCACTAAAAAAACGAAACTTCATTAACAGCTAAACCAAACGTTTCCAATGTAAATTTCCACATTTATAGAGTGTAAAAAGGCATCCTGAAGCCTGGGAAGTCATTAATTTGATTGTCCAGTATTTCCCTTATGAGATAATGCCTCACATAGCAAATGTGTACAGTGCGAGCTGAAAATGCATTTTCAGCACTAAAAAACCAAACTTTTATAACAGCTAAACCAAACGTTTCCAATGTAAATTTCCACCTTTATATAGTGTAAAAAGACATCCTGAAGCCTGGGCAGTCATTAATTTGATTGTCCAGTATTTCCCTTATGAGATAATGCCTCACACAGCAAATGTGTACAGTGCGAGCTGAAAATGCATTTTCATCACTAAAAAAACCAAACTTTTATAACAGCTAAACCAAACGTTTCCAATGTAAATTTCCACCTTTATATAGTGTAAAAAGACATCCTGAAGCCTGGGCAGTCATTAATTTGATTGTCCAATATTTCCCTTCTGAGATAATGCCTCTCATAGCAAATGTGTACAGCGCGAGCTGAAAATGCATTTACAGCACTAAAAAACCAAACTTTTATAACAGCTAAACCAAACGTTTCCAATGTACATTTCCACCTTTATATAGTGTAGAAAGGCATCCTGAAGCCTGGAAAGTCATTAATTTGATTGTCCAGTATTTCCTTCATGAGATATTGCAACACTTAGAAAAAGTGTACAGCGCCAGCAGACAATGAATTTTCAGCACTAAAAAAACGAAACTTCATTAACAGCTAAACTAAACGTTTCCAATGTAAATTTCCACCCTTATATAGTGTAAAAAGACATCCTGAAGCCTGGGCAGTCATTAATTTGATTGTCCAATATTTCCCTTATGAGATAATGCCTCTCATAGCAAATGTGTACAGCGCGAGCTGAAAATGCATTTACAGCACTAAAAAACCAAACTTTTATAACAGCTAAACCAAACGTTTCCAATGTAAATTTCCACCTTTATATAGTGTAGAAAGGCATCCTGAAGCCTGGAAAGTCATTAATTTGATTGTCCAGTATTTCCTTCATGAGATATTGCAACACTTAGAAAAAGTGTACAGCGCCAGCAGACAATGAATTTTCAGCACTAAAAAAACGAAACTTCATTAACAGCTAAACCAAACGTTTCCAATGTAAATTTCCACCCTTATATAGTGTAAAAAGACATCCTGAAGCCTGGGCAGTCATTAATTTGATTGTCCAATATTTCCCTTATGAGATAATGCCTCTCATAGCAAATGTGTACAGCGCGAGCTGAAAATGCATTTACAGCACTAAAAAACCAAACTTTTATAACAGCTAAACCAAACGTTTCCAATGTAAATTTCCACCTTTATATAGTGTAGAAAGGCATCCTGAAGCCTGGAAAGTCATTAATTTGATTGTCCAGTATTTCTTTCATGAGATATTGCAACACTTAGAAAAAGTGTACAGCGCCAGCAGACAATGAATTTTCAGCACTAAAAAAACGAAACTTCATTAACAGCTAAACCAAACGTTTCCAATGTAAATTTCCACATTTATAGTGTAAAAAGGCATCCTGAAGCCTGGGAAGTCATTAATTTGATTGTCCAGTATTTCCCTTATGAGATAATGCCTCACATAGCAAATGTGTACAGTGCGAGCTGAAAATGCATTTTCAGCACTAAAAAAACAAACTTTTATAACAGCTAAACCAAACGTTTCCAATGTAAATTTCCACCTTTATATAGTGTAAAAAGACATCCTGAAGCCTGGGCAGTCATTAATTTGATTGTCCAGTATTTCCCTTATGAGATAATGCCTCACACAGCAAATGTGTACAGTGCGAGCTGAAAATGCATTTTCAGCACTAAAAAAACCAAACTTTTATAACAGCTAAACCAAACGTTTCCAATGTAAATTTCCACCTTTATATAGTGTAAAAAGACATCCTGAAGCCTGGGCAGTCATTAATTTGATTGTCCAATATTTCCCTTCTGAGATAATGTACATTTCCACCTTTATATAGTGTAGAAAGGCATCCTGAAGCCTGGAAAGTCATTAATTTGATTGTCCAGTATTTCCTTCATGAGATATTGCAACACTTAGAAAAAGTGTACAGCGCCAGCAGACAATGAATTTTCAGCACTAAAAAAACGAAACTTCATTAACAGCTAAACTAAACGTTTCCAATGTAAATTTCCACCCTTATATAGTGTAAAAAGACATCCTGAAGCCTGGGCAGTCATTAATTTGATTGTCCAATATTTCCCTTATGAGATAATGCCTCTCATAGCAAATGTGTACAGCGCGAGCTGAAAATGCATTTACAGCACTAAAAAACCAAACTTTTATAACAGCTAAACCAAACGTTTCCAATGTAAATTTCCACCTTTATATAGTGTAGAAAGGCATCCTGAAGCCTGGAAAGTCATTAATTTGATTGTCCAGTATTTCCTTCATGAGATATTGCAACACTTAGAAAAAGTGTACAGCGCCAGCAGACAATGAATTTTCAGCACTAAAAAAACGAAACTTCATTAACAGCTAAACCAAACGTTTCCAATGTAAATTTCCACATTTATAGAGTGTAAAAAGGCATCCTGAAGCCTGGGAAGTCATTAATTTGATTGTCCAGTATTTCCCTTATGAGATAATGCCTCACATAGCAAATGTGTACAGTGCGAGCTGAAAATGCATTTTCAGCACTAAAAAACCAAACTTTTATAACAGCTAAACCAAACGTTTCCAATGTAAATTTCCACCTTTATATAGTGTAAAAAGACATCCTGAAACCTGGGCAGTCATTAATTTGATTGTCCAGTATTTCCCTTATGAGATAATGCCTCACACAGCAAATGTGTACAGTGCGAGCTGAAAATGCATTTTCAGCACTAAAAAAACCAAACTTTTATAACAGCTAAACCAAACGTTTCCAATGTAAATTTCCACCTTTATATAGTGTAAAAAGACATCCTGAAGCCTGGGCAGTCATTAATTTGATTGTCCAATATTTCCCTTCTGAGATAATGCCTCTCATAGCAAATGTGTACAGCGCGAGCTGAAAATGCATTTACAGCACTAAAAAACCAAACTTTTATAACAGCTAAACCAAACGTTTCCAATGTACATTTCCACCTTTATATAGTGTAGAAGGCATCCTGAAGCCTGGAAAGTCATTAATTTGATTGTCCAGTATTTCCTTCATGAGATATTGCAACACTTAGAAAAAGTGTACAGCGCCAGCAGACAATGAATTTTCAGCACTAAAAAAACGAAACTTAATTAACAGCTAAACTAAACGTTTCCAATGTAAATTTCCACCCTTATATAGTGTAAAAAGACATCCTGAAGCCTGGGCAGTCATTAATTTGATTGTCCAATATTTCCCTTATGAGATAATGCCTCTCATAGCAAATGTGTACAGCGCGAGCTGAAAATGCATTTTCAGCACTAAAAAACCAAACTTTTATAACAGCTAAACCAAACGTTTCCAATGTAAATTTCCACCTTTATATAGTGTAGAAAGGCATCTTGAATCCTGGAAAGTCATTAATTTGATTGTCCAGTATTTCCTTCATGAGATATTGCAACACTTAGAAAAAGTGTACAGCGCCAGCAGACAATGAATTTTCAGCACTAAAAAAACGAAACTTCATTAACAGCTAAACCAAACGTTTCCAATGTAAATTTCCACATTTATAGAGTGTAAAAAGGCATCCTGAAGCCTGGGAAGTCATTAATTTGATTGTCCAGTATTTCCCTTATGAGATAATGCCTCACATAGCAAATGTGTACAGTGCGAGCTGAAAATGCATTTTCAGCACTAAAAAACCAAACTTTTATAACAGCTAAACCAAACGTTTCCAATGTAAATTTCCACCTTTATATAGTGTAAAAAGACATCCTGAAGCCTGGGCAGTCATTAATTTGATTGTCCAGTATTTCCCTTATGAGATAATGCCTCACATAGCAAATGTGTACAGTGCGAGCTGAAAATGCATTTTCAGCACTAAAAAAACAAACTTTTATAACAGCTAAACTAAACGTTTCCAATGTAAATTTCCACCTTTATATAGTGTAAAAAGACATCCTGAAGCCTGGGCAGTCATTAATTTGATTGTCCAATATTTCCCTTATGAGATAATGCCTCTCATAGCAAATGTGTACAGCGCGAGCTGAAAATGCATTTACAGCACTAAAAAACCAAACTTTTATAACAGCAAAACCAAACGTTTCCAATGTAAATTTCCACCTTTATATAGTGTAGAAAGGCATCCTGAAGCCTGGAAAGTCATTAATTTGATTGTCCAGTATTTCCTTCATGAGATATTGCAACACTTAGAAAAAGTGTACAGCGCCAGCAGACAATGCATTTTCAGCACTAAAAAAAACGAAACTTCATTAACAGCTAAACTAAACGTTTCCAATGTAAATTTCCACCTTTATATAGTGTAAAAAGACATCCTGAAGCCTGGGCAGTCATTAATTTGATTGTCCAATATTTCCTTTATGAGATAATGCCTCTCATAGCAAATGTGTACAGCGCGAGCTGAAAATGCATTTACAGCACTAAAAAACCAAACTTTTATAACAGCTAAACCAAACGTTTCCAATGTAAATTTCCACCTTTATATAGTGTAGAAAGGCATCCTGAAGCCTGGAAAGTCATTAATTTGATTGTCCAGTATTTCCTTCATGAGATATTGCAACACTTAGAAAAAGTGTACAGCGCCAGCAGACAATGAATTTTCAGCACTAAAAAAACGAAACTTCATTAACAGCTAAACTAAACGTTTCCGATGTAAATTTCCACCCTTATATAGTGTAAAAAGACATCCTGAAGCCTGGGCAGTCATTAATTTGATTGTCTAATATTTCCCTTATGAGATAATGCCTCTCATAGCAAATGTGTACAGCGCGAGCTGAAAATGCATTTACAGCACTAAAAAACCAAACTTTTATAACAGCTAAACCAAACGTTTCCAATGTACATTTCCACCTTTATATAGTGTAGAAAGGCATCCTGAAGCCTGGAAAGTCATTAATTTGATTATCCAGTATTTCCTTCATGAGATATTGCAACACTTAGAAAAAGTGTACAGCGCCAGCAGACAATGAATTTTCAGCACTAAAAAAACGAAACTTCATTAACAGCTAAACCAAACGTTTCCAATGTAAATTTCCACATTTATAGAGTGTAAAAAGGCATCCTGAAGCCTGGGAAGTCATTAATTTGATTGTCCAGTATTTCCCTTATGAGATAATGCCTCACATAGCAAATGTGTACAGTGCGAGCTGAAAATGCATTTTCAGCACTAAAAAACCAAACTTTTATAACAGCTAAACCAAACGTTTCCAATGTAAATTTCCACCTTTATATAGTGTAAAAAGACATCCTGAAACCTGGGCAGTCATTAATTTGATTGTCCAGTATTTCCCTTATGAGATAATGCCTCACACAGCAAATGTGTACAGTGCGAGCTGAAAATGCATTTTCAGCACTAAAAAAACCAAACTTTTATAACAGCTAAACCAAACGTTTCCAATGTAAATTTCCACCTTTATATAGTGTAAAAAGACATCCTGAAGCCTGGGCAGTCATTAATTTGATTGTCCAATATTTCCCTTCTGAGATAATGCCTCTCATAGCAAATGTGTACAGCGCGAGCTGAAAATGCATTTACAGCACTAAAAAACCAAACTTTTATAACAGCTAAACCAAACGTTTCCAATGTACATTTCCACCTTTATATAGTGTAGAAGGCATCCTGAAGCCTGGAAAGTCATTAATTTGATTGTCCAGTATTTCCTTCATGAGATATTGCAACACTTAGAAAAAGTGTACAGCGCCAGCAGACAATGAATTTTCAGCACTAAAAAAACGAAACTTAATTAACAGCTAAACTAAACGTTTCCAATGTAAATTTCCACCCTTATATAGTGTAAAAAGACATCCTGAAGCCTGGGCAGTCATTAATTTGATTGTCCAATATTTCCCTTATGAGATAATGCCTCTCATAGCAAATGTGTACAGCGCGAGCTGAAAATGCATTTTCAGCACTAAAAAACCAAACTTTTATAACAGCTAAACCAAACGTTTCCAATGTAAATTTCCACCTTTATATAGTGTAGAAAGGCATCTTGAATCCTGGAAAGTCATTAATTTGATTGTCCAGTATTTCCTTCATGAGATATTGCAACACTTAGAAAAAGTGTACAGCGCCAGCAGACAATGAATTTTCAGCACTAAAAAAACGAAACTTCATTAACAGCTAAACCAAACGTTTCCAATGTAAATTTCCACATTTATAGAGTGTAAAAAGGCATCCTGAAGCCTGGGAAGTCATTAATTTGATTGTCCAGTATTTCCCTTATGAGATAATGCCTCACATAGCAAATGTGTACAGTGCGAGCTGAAAATGCATTTTCAGCACTAAAAAACCAAACTTTTATAACAGCTAAACCAAACGTTTCCAATGTAAATTTCCACCTTTATATAGTGTAAAAAGACATCCTGAAGCCTGGGCAGTCATTAATTTGATTGTCCAGTATTTCCCTTATGAGATAATGCCTCACATAGCAAATGTGTACAGTGCGAGCTGAAAATGCATTTTCAGCACTAAAAAAACAAACTTTTATAACAGCTAAACTAAACGTTTCCAATGTAAATTTCCACCTTTATATAGTGTAAAAAGACATCCTGAAGCCTGGGCAGTCATTAATTTGATTGTCCAATATTTCCCTTATGAGATAATGCCTCTCATAGCAAATGTGTACAGCGCGAGCTGAAAATGCATTTACAGCACTAAAAAACCAAACTTTTATAACAGCAAAACCAAACGTTTCCAATGTAAATTTCCACCTTTATATAGTGTAGAAAGGCATCCTGAAGCCTGGAAAGTCATTAATTTGATTGTCCAGTATTTCCTTCATGAGATATTGCAACACTTAGAAAAAGTGTACAGCGCCAGCAGACAATGCATTTTCAGCACTAAAAAAAACGAAACTTCATTAACAGCTAAACTAAACGTTTCCAATGTAAATTTCCACCTTTATATAGTGTAAAAAGACATCCTGAAGCCTGGGCAGTCATTAATTTGATTGTCCAATATTTCCTTTATGAGATAATGCCTCTCATAGCAAATGTGTACAGCGCGAGCTGAAAATGCATTTACAGCACTAAAAAACCAAACTTTTATAACAGCTAAACCAAACGTTTCCAATGTAAATTTCCACCTTTATATAGTGTAGAAAGGCATCCTGAAGCCTGGAAAGTCATTAATTTGATTGTCCAGTATTTCCTTCATGAGATATTGCAACACTTAGAAAAAGTGTACAGCGCCAGCAGACAATGAATTTTCAGCACTAAAAAAACGAAACTTCATTAACAGCTAAACTAAACGTTTCCGATGTAAATTTCCACCCTTATATAGTGTAAAAAGACATCCTGAAGCCTGGGCAGTCATTAATTTGATTGTCTAATATTTCCCTTATGAGATAATGCCTCTCATAGCAAATGTGTACAGCGCGAGCTGAAAATGCATTTACAGCACTAAAAAACCAAACTTTTATAACAGCTAAACCAAACGTTTCCAATGTACATTTCCACCTTTATATAGTGTAGAAAGGCATCCTGAAGCCTGGAAAGTCATTAATTTGATTATCCAGTATTTCCTTCATGAGATATTGCAACACTTAGAAAAAGTGTACAGCGCCAGCAGACAATGAATTTTCAGCACTAAAAAAACGAAACTTCATTAACAGCTAAACCAAACGTTTCCAATGTAAATTTCCACATTTATAGAGTGTAAAAAGGCATCCTGAAGCCTGGGAAGTCATTAATTTGATTGTCCAGTATTTCCCTTATGAGATAATGCCTCACATAGCAAATGTGTACAGTGCGAGCTGAAAATGCATTTTCAGCACTAAAAAACCAAACTTTTATAACAGCTAAACCAAACGTTTCCAATGTAAATTTCCACCTTTATATAGTGTAAAAAGACATCCTGAAGCCTGGGCAGTCATTAATTTGATTGTCCAGTATTTCCCTTATGAGATAATGCCTCACACAGCAAATGTGTACAGTGCGAGCTGAAAATGCATTTTCATCACTAAAAAAACCAAACTTTTATAACAGCTAAACCAAACGTTTCCAATGTAAATTTCCACCTTTATATAGTGTAAAAAGACATCCTGAAGCCTGGGCAGTCATTAATTTGATTGTCCAATATTTCCCTTCTGAGATAATGCCTCTCATAGCAAATGTGTACAGCGCGAGCTGAAAATGCATTTACAGCACTAAAAAACCAAACTTTTATAACAGCTAAACCAAACGTTTCCAATGTACATTTCCACCTTTATATAGTGTAGAAAGGCATCCTGAAGCCTGGAAAGTCATTAATTTGATTGTCCAGTATTTCCTTCATGAGATATTGCAACACTTAGAAAAAGTGTACAGCGCCAGCAGACAATGAATTTTCAGCACTAAAAAAACGAAACTTCATTAACAGCTAAACTAAACGTTTCCAATGTAAATTTCCACCCTTATATAGTGTAAAAAGACATCCTGAAGCCTGGGCAGTCATTAATTTGATTGTCCAATATTTCCCTTATGAGATAATGCCTCTCATAGCAAATGTGTACAGCGCGAGCTGAAAATGCATTTACAGCACTAAAAAACCAAACTTTTATAACAGCTAAACCAAACGTTTCCAATGTAAATTTCCACCTTTATATAGTGTAGAAAGGCATCCTGAAGCCTGGAAAGTCATTAATTTGATTGTCCAGTATTTCCTTCATGAGATATTGCAACACTTAGAAAAAGTGTACAGCGCCAGCAGACAATGAATTTTCAGCACTAAAAAAACGAAACTTCATTAACAGCTAAACCAAACGTTTCCAATGTAAATTTCCACCCTTATATAGTGTAAAAAGACATCCTGAAGCCTGGGCAGTCATTAATTTGATTGTCCAATATTTCCCTTATGAGATAATGCCTCTCATAGCAAATGTGTACAGCGCGAGCTGAAAATGCATTTACAGCACTAAAAAACCAA
Organism: Idiotropiscis lumnitzeri; assembly: GCF_059441095.1. Lineage (NCBI taxonomy): Eukaryota > Metazoa > Chordata > Actinopteri > Syngnathiformes > Syngnathidae > Idiotropiscis > Idiotropiscis lumnitzeri. Next base: position 329,769 of record NW_028283702.1, read on the forward strand.
ACTTTTATAACAGCTAAACCAAACGTTTCCAATGTAAATTTCCACCTTTATATAGTGTAGAAAGGCATCCTGAAGCCTGGAAAGTCATTAATTTGATTGTCCAGTATTTCCTTCATGAGATATTGCAACACTTAGAAAAAGTGTACAGCGCCAGCAGACAATGAATTTTCAGCACTAAAAAAACGAAACTTCATTAACAGCTAAACCAAACGTTTCCAATGTAAATTTCCACATTTATAGTGTAAAAAGGCATCCTGAAGCCTGGGAAGTCATTAATTTGATTGTCCAGTATTTCCCTTATGAGATAATGCCTCACATAGCAAATGTGTACAGTGCGAGCTGAAAATGCATTTTCAGCACTAAAAAAACAAACTTTTATAACAGCTAAACCAAACGTTTCCAATGTAAATTTCCACCTTTATATAGTGTAAAAAGACATCCTGAAGCCTGGGCAGTCATTAATTTGATTGTCCAGTATTTCCCTTATGAGATAATGCCTCACACAGCAAATGTGTACAGTGCGAGCTGAAAATGCATTTTCAGCACTAAAAAAACCAAACTTTTATAACAGCTAAACCAAACGTTTCCAATGTAAATTTCCACCTTTATATAGTGTAAAAAGACATCCTGAAGCCTGGGCAGTCATTAATTTGATTGTCCAATATTTCCCTTCTGAGATAATGTACATTTCCACCTTTATATAGTGTAGAAAGGCATCCTGAAGCCTGGAAAGTCATTAATTTGATTGTCCAGTATTTCCTTCATGAGATATTGCAACACTTAGAAAAAGTGTACAGCGCCAGCAGACAATGAATTTTCAGCACTAAAAAAACGAAACTTCATTAACAGCTAAACTAAACGTTTCCAATGTAAATTTCCACCCTTATATAGTGTAAAAAGACATCCTGAAGCCTGGGCAGTCATTAATTTGATTGTCCAATATTTCCCTTATGAGATAATGCCTCTCATAGCAAATGTGTACAGCGCGAGCTGAAAATGCATTTACAGCACTAAAAAACCAAACTTTTATAACAGCTAAACCAAACGTTTCCAATGTAAATTTCCACCTTTATATAGTGTAGAAAGGCATCCTGAAGCCTGGAAAGTCATTAATTTGATTGTCCAGTATTTCCTTCATGAGATATTGCAACACTTAGAAAAAGTGTACAGCGCCAGCAGACAATGAATTTTCAGCACTAAAAAAACGAAACTTCATTAACAGCTAAACCAAACGTTTCCAATGTAAATTTCCACCCTTATATAGTGTAAAAAGACATCCTGAAGCCTGGGCAGTCATTAATTTGATTGTCCAATATTTCCCTTATGAGATAATGCCTCTCATAGCAAATGTGTACAGCGCGAGCTGAAAATGCATTTACAGCACTAAAAAAACAAACTTTTATAACAGCTAAACCAAACGTTTCCAATGTAAATTTCCACCTTTATATAGTGTAGAAAGGCATCCTGAAGCCTGGAAAGTCATTAATTTGATTGTCCAGTATTTCCTTCATGAGATATTGCAACACTTAGAAAAAGTGTACAGCGCCAGCAGACAATGAATTTTCAGCACTAAAAAAACGAAACTTCATTAACAGCTAAACCAAACGTTTCCAATGTAAATTTCCACATTTATAGTGTAAAAAGGCATCCTGAAGCCTGGGAAGTCATTAATTTGATTGTCCAGTATTTCCCTTATGAGATAATGCCTCACATAGCAAATGTGTACAGTGCGAGCTGAAAATGCATTTTCAGCACTAAAAAACCAAACTTTTATAACAGCTAAACCAAACGTTTCCAATGTAAATTTCCACCTTTATATAGTGTAAAAAGACATCCTGAAGCCTGGGCAGTCATTAATTTGATTGTCCAATATTTCCCTTCTGAGATAATGCCTCTCATAGCAAATGTGTACAGCGCGAGCTGAAAATGCATTTACAGCACTAAAAAACCAAACTTTTATAACAGCTAAACCAAACGTTTCCAATGTAAATTTCCACCTTTATATAGTGTAGAAAGGCATCCTGAAGCCTGGAAAGTCATTAATTTGATTGTCCAGTATTTCCTTCATGAGATATTGCAACACTTAGAAAAAGTGTACAGCGCCAGCAGACAATGAATTTTCAGCACTAAAAAAACGAAACTTCATTAACAGCTAAACCAAACGTTTCCAATGTAAATTTCCACATTTATAGTGTAAAAAGGCATCCTGAAGCCTGGGAAGTCATTAATTTGATTGTCCAGTATTTCCCTTATGAGATAATGCCTCACATAGCAAATGTGTACAGTGCGAGCTGAAAATGCATTTTCAGCACTAAAAAAACAAACTTTTATAACAGCTAAACCAAACGTTTCCAATGTAAATTTCCACCTTTATATAGTGTAAAAAGACATCCTGAAGCCTGGGCAGTCATTAATTTGATTGTCCAGTATTTCCCTTATGAGATAATGCCTCACACAGCAAATGTGTACAGTGCGAGCTGAAAATGCATTTTCAGCACTAAAAAAACCAAACTTTTATAACAGCTAAACCAAACGTTTCCAATGTAAATTTCCACCTTTATATAGTGTAAAAAGACATCCTGAAGCCTGGGCAGTCATTAATTTGATTGTCCAATATTTCCCTTCTGAGATAATGTACATTTCCACCTTTATATAGTGTAGAAAGGCATCCTGAAGCCTGGAAAGTCATTAATTTGATTGTCCAGTATTTCCTTCATGAGATATTGCAACACTTAGAAAAAGTGTACAGCGCCAGCAGACAATGAATTTTCAGCACTAAAAAAACGAAACTTCATTAACAGCTAAACTAAACGTTTCCAATGTAAATTTCCACCCTTATATAGTGTAAAAAGACATCCTGAAGCCTGGGCAGTCATTAATTTGATTGTCCAATATTTCCCTTATGAGATAATGCCTCTCATAGCAAATGTGTACAGCGCGAGCTGAAAATGCATTTACAGCACTAAAAAACCAAACTTTTATAACAGCTAAACCAAACGTTTCCAATGTAAATTTCCACCTTTATATAGTGTAGAAAGGCATCCTGAAGCCTGGAAAGTCATTAATTTGATTGTCCAGTATTTCCTTCATGAGATATTGCAACACTTAGAAAAAGTGTACAGCGCCAGCAGACAATGAATTTTCAGCACTAAAAAAACGAAACTTCATTAACAGCTAAACCAAACGTTTCCAATGTAAATTTCCACCCTTATATAGTGTAAAAAGACATCCTGAAGCCTGGGCAGTCATTAATTTGATTGTCCAATATTTCCCTTATGAGATAATGCCTCTCATAGCAAATGTGTACAGCGCGAGCTGAAAATGCATTTACAGCACTAAAAAAACAAACTTTTATAACAGCTAAACCAAACGTTTCCAATGTAAATTTCCACCTTTATATAGTGTAGAAAGGCATCCTGAAGCCTGGAAAGTCATTAATTTGATTGTCCAGTATTTCCTTCATGAGATATTGCAACACTTAGAAAAAGTGTACAGCGCCAGCAGACAATGAATTTTCAGCACTAAAAAAACGAAACTTCATTAACAGCTAAACCAAACGTTTCCAATGTAAATTTCCACATTTATAGTGTAAAAAGGCATCCTGAAGCCTGGGAAGTCATTAATTTGATTGTCCAGTATTTCCCTTATGAGATAATGCCTCACATAGCAAATGTGTACAGTGCGAGCTGAAAATGCATTTTCAGCACTAAAAAACCAAACTTTTATAACAGCTAAACCAAACGTTTCCAATGTAAATTTCCACCTTTATATAGTGTAAAAAGACATCCTGAAGCCTGGGCAGTCATTAATTTGATTGTCCAGTATTTCCCTTATGAGATAATGCCTCACACAGCAAATGTGTACAGTGCGAGCTGAAAATGCATTTTCAGCACTAAAAAAACCAAACTTTTATAACAGCTAAACCAAACGTTTCCAATGTAAATTTCCACCTTTATATAGTGTAAAAAGACATCCTGAAGCCTGGGCAGTCATTAATTTGATTGTCCAATATTTCCCTTCTGAGATAATGCCTCTCATAGCAAATGTGTACAGCGCGAGCTGAAAATGCATTTACAGCACTAAAAAACCAAACTTTTATAACAGCTAAACCAAACGTTTCCAATGTACATTTCCACCTTTATATAGTGTAGAAAGGCATCCTGAAGCCTGGAAAGTCATTAATTTGATTGTCCAGTATTTCCTTCATGAGATATTGCAACACTTAGAAAAAGTGTACAGCGCCAGCAGACAATGAATTTTCAGCACTAAAAAAACGAAACTTCATTAACAGCTAAACTAAACGTTTCCAATGTAAATTTCCACCCTTATATAGTGTAAAAAGACATCCTGAAGCCTGGGCAGTCATTAATTTGATTGTCCAATATTTCCCTTATGAGATAATGCCTCTCATAGCAAATGTGTACAGCGCGAGCTGAAAATGCATTTACAGCACTAAAAAACCAAACTTTTATAACAGCTAAACCAAACGTTTCCAATGTAAATTTCCACCTTTATATAGTGTAGAAAGGCATCCTGAAGCCTGGAAAGTCATTAATTTGATTGTCCAGTATTTCCTTCATGAGATATTGCAACACTTAGAAAAAGTGTACAGCGCCAGCAGACAATGAATTTTCAGCACTAAAAAAACGAAACTTCATTAACAGCTAAACCAAACGTTTCCAATGTAAATTTCCACATTTATAGAGTGTAAAAAGGCATCCTGAAGCCTGGGAAGTCATTAATTTGATTGTCCAGTATTTCCCTTATGAGATAATGCCTCACATAGCAAATGTGTACAGTGCGAGCTGAAAATGCATTTTCAGCACTAAAAAAACAAACTTTTATAACAGCTAAACCAAACGTTTCCAATGTAAATTTCCACCTTTATATAGTGTAAAAAGACATCCTGAAGCCTGGGCAGTCATTAATTTGATTGTCCAGTATTTCCCTTATGAGATAATTTCTCACACAGCAAATGTGTACAGTGCGAGCTGAAAATGCATTTTCAGCACTAAAAAAACCAAACTTTTATAACAGCTAAACCAAACGTTTCCAATGTACATTTCCACCTTTATATAGTGTAGAAGGCATCCTGAAGCCTGGAAAGTCATTAATTTGATTGTCCAGTATTTCCTTCATGAGATATTGCAACACTTAGAAAAAGTGTACAGCGCCAGCAGACAATGAATTTTCAGCACTAAAAAAACGAAACTTCATTAACAGCTAAACTAAACGTTTCCAATGTAAATTTCCACCCTTATATAGTGTAAAAAGACATCCTGAAGCCTGGGCAGTCATTAATTTGATTGTCCAATATTTCCCTTATGAGATAATGCCTCTCATAGCAAATGTGTACAGCGCGAGCTGAAAATGCATTTTCAGCACTAAAAAACCAAACTTTTATAACAGCTAAACCAAACGTTTCCAATGTAAATTTCCACCTTTATATAGTGTAGAAAGGCATCCTGAAGCCTGGAAAGTCATTAATTTGATTGTCCAGTATTTCCTTCATGAGATATTGCAACACTTAGAAAAAGTGTACAGCGCCAGCAGACAATGAATTTTCAGCACTAAAAAAACGAAACTTCATTAACAGCTAAACCAAACGTTTCCAATGTAAATTTCCACATTTATAGAGTGTAAAAAGGCATCCTGAAGCCTGGGAAGTCATTAATTTGATTGTCCAGTATTTCCCTTATGAGATAATGCCTCACATAGCAAATGTGTACAGTGCGAGCTGAAAATGCATTTTCAGCACTAAAAAACCAAACTTTTATAACAGCTAAACCAAACGTTTCCAATGTAAATTTACACCTTTATATAGTGTAAAAAGACATCCTGAAGCCTGGGCAGTCATTAATTTGATTGTCCAGTATTTCCCTTATGAGATAATGCCTCACACAGCAAATGTGTACAGTGCGAGCTGAAAATGCATTTTCAGCACTAAAAAAACCAAACTTTTATAACAGCTAAACCAAACGTTTCCAATGTAAATTTCCACCTTTATATAGTGTAAAAAGACATCCTGAAGCCTGGGCAGTCATTAATTTGATTGTCCAATATTTCCCTTCTGAGATAATGCCTCTCATAGCAAATGTGTACAGCGCGAGCTGAAAATGCATTTACAGCACTAAAAAAACAAACTTTTATAACAGCTAAACCAAACGTTTCCAATGTACATTTCCACCTTTATATAGTGTAGAAAGGCATCCTGAAGCCTGGAAAGTCATTAATTTGATTGTCCAGTATTTCCTTCATGAGATATTGCAACACTTAGAAAAAGTGTACAGCGCCAGCAGACAATGAATTTTCAGCACTAAAAAAACGAAACTTCATTAACAGCTAAACTAAACGTTTCCAATGTAAATTTCCACCCTTATATAGTGTAAAAAGACATCCTGAAGCCTGGGCAGTCATTAATTTGATTGTCCAATATTTCCCTTATGAGATAATGCTTCTCATAGCAAATGTGTACAGCGCGAGCTGAAAATGCATTTACAGCACTAAAAAACCAAACTTTTATAACAGCTAAACCAAACGTTTCCAATGTAAATTTCCACCTTTATATAGTGTAGAAAGGCATCCTGAAGCCTGGAAAGTCATTAATTTGATTGTCCAGTATTTCCTTCATGAGATATTGCAACACTTAGAAAAAGTGTACAGCGCCAGCAGACAATGAATTTTCAGCACTAAAAAAACGAAACTTCATTAACAGCTAAACCAAACGTTTCCAATGTAAATTTCCACATTTATAGAGTGTAAAAAGGCATCCTGAAGCCTGGGAAGTCATTAATTTGATTGTCCAGTATTTCCCTTATGAGATAATGCCTCACATAGCAAATGTGTACAGTGCGAGCTGAAAATGCATTTTCAGCACTAAAAAACCAAACTTTTATAACAGCTAAACCAAACGTTTCCAATGTAAATTTCCACCTTTATATAGTGTAAAAAGACATCCTGAAGCCTGGGCAGTCATTAATTTGATTGTCCAGTATTTCCCTTATGAGATAATGCCTCACACAGCAAATGTGTACAGTGCGAGCTGAAAATGCATTTTCAGCACTAAAAAAACCAAACTTTTATAACAGCTAAACCAAACGTTTCCAATGTAAATTTCCACCTTTATATAGTGTAAAAAGACATCCTGAAGCCTGGGCAGTCATTAATTTGATTGTCCAATATTTCCCTTCTGAGATAATGCCTCTCATAGCAAATGTGTACAGCGCGAGCTGAAAATGCATTTACAGCACTAAAAAACCAAACTTTTATAACAGCTAAACCAAACGTTTCCAATGTACATTTCCACCTTTATAGAGTGTAGAAAGGCATCCTGAAGCCTGGAAAGTCATTAATTTGATTGTCCAGTATTTCCTTCATGAGATATTGCAACACTTAGAAAAAGTGTACAGCGCCAGCAGACAATGAATTTTCAGCACTAAAAAAACGAAACTTCATTAACAGCTAAACTAAACGTTTCCAATGTAAATTTCCACCCTTATATAGTGTAAAAAGACATCCTGAAGCCTGGGCAGTCATTAATTTGATTGTCCAATATTTCCCTTATGAGATAATGCCTCTCATAGCAAATGTGTACAGCGCGAGCTGAAAATGCATTTACAGCACTAAAAAACCAAACTTTTATAACAGCTAAACCAAACGTTTCCAATGTAAATTTCCACCTGTATATAGTGTAGAAAGGCATCCTGAAGCCTGGAAAGTCATTAATTTGATTGTCCAGTATTTCCTTCATGAGATATTGCAACACTTAGAAAAAGTGTACAGCGCCAGCAGACAATGAATTTTCAGCACTAAAAAAACGAAACTTCATTAACAGCTAAACTAAACGTTTCCAATGTAAATTTCCACCCTTATATAGTGTAAAAAGACATCCTGAAGCCTGGGCAGTCATTAATTTGATTGTCCAATATTTCCCTTATGAGATAATGCCTCTCATAGCAAATGTGTACAGCGCGAGCTGAAAATGCATTTACAGCACTAAAAAACCAAACTTTTATAACAGCTAAACCAAACGTTTCCAATGTAAATTTCCACCTTTATATAGTGTAGAAAGGCATCCTGAAGCCTGGAAAGTCATTAATTTGATTGTCCAGTATTTCCTTCATGAGATATTGCAACACTTAGAAAAAGTGTACAGCGCCAGCAGACAATGAATTTTCAGCACTAAAAAAACGAAACTTCATTAACAGCTAAACCAAACGTTTCCAATGTAAATTTCCATATTTATAGAGTGTAAAAAGGCATCCTGAAGCCTGGGAAGTCATTAATTTGATTGTCCAGTATTTCCCTTATGAGATAATGCCTCACATAGCAAATGTGTACAGTGCGAGCTGAAAATGCATTTTCAGCACTAAAAAAACAAACTTTTATAACAGCTAAACCAAACGTTTCCAATGTAAATTTCCACCTTTATATAGTGTAAAAAGACATCCTGAAGCCTGGGCAGTCATTAATTTGATTGTCCAGTATTTCCCTTATGAGATAATGCCTCACACAGCAAATGTGTACAGTGCGAGCTGAAAATGCATTTTCAGCACTAAAAAAAACAAACTTTTATAACAGCTAAACCAAACGTTTCCAATGTAAATTTCCACCTTTATATAGTGTAAAAAGACATCCTGAAGCCTGGGCAGTCATTAATTTGATTGTCCAATATTTCCCTTCTGAGATAATGCCTCTCATAGCAAATGTGTACAGCGCGAGCTGAAAATGCATTTACAGCACTAAAAAACCAAACTTTTATAACAGCTAAACCAAACGTTTCCAATGTACATTTCCACCTTTATATAGTGTAGAAAGGCATCCTGAAGCCTGGAAAGTCATTAATTTGATTGTCCAGTATTTCCTTCATGAGATATTGCAACACTTAGAAAAAGTGTACAGCGCCAGCAGACAATGAATTTTCAGCACTAAAAAAACGAAACTTCATTAACAGCTAAACTAAACGTTTCCAATGTAAATTTCCACCCTTATATAGTGTAAAAAGACATCCTGAAGCCTGGGCAGTCATTAATTTGATTGTCCAATATTTCCCTTATGAGATAATGCCTCTCATAGCAAATGTGTACAGCGCGAGCTGAAAATGCATTTACAGCACTAAAAAACCAAACTTTTATAACAGCTAAACCAAACGTTTCCAATGTAAATTTCCACCTTTATATAGTGTAGAAAGGCATCCTGAAGCCTGGAAAGTCATTAATTTGATTGTCCAGTATTTCCTTCATGAGATATTGCAACACTTAGAAAAAGTGTACAGCGCCAGCAGACAATGAATTTTCAGCACTAAAAAAACGAAACTTCATTAACAGCTAAACCAAACGTTTCCAATGTAAATTTCCACATTTATAGAGTGTAAAAAGGCATCCTGAAGCCTGGGAAGTCATTAATTTGATTGTCCAGTATTTCCCTTATGAGATAATGCCTCACATAGCAAATGTGTACAGTGCGAGCTGAAAATGCATTTTCAGCACTAAAAAACCAAACTTTTATAACAGCTAAACCAAACGTTTCCAATGTAAATTTCCACCTTTATATAGTGTAAAAAGACATCCTGAAACCTGGGCAGTCATTAATTTGATTGTCCAGTATTTCCCTTATGAGATAATGCCTCACACAGCAAATGTGTACAGTGCGAGCTGAAAATGCATTTTCAGCACTAAAAAAACCAAACTTTTATAACAGCTAAACCAAACGTTTCCAATGTAAATTTCCACCTTTATATAGTGTAAAAAGACATCCTGAAGCCTGGGCAGTCATTAATTTGATTGTCCAATATTTCCCTTCTGAGATAATGCCTCTCATAGCAAATGTGTACAGCGCGAGCTGAAAATGCATTTACAGCACTAAAAAACCAAACTTTTATAACAGCTAAACCAAACGTTTCCAATGTACATTTCCACCTTTATATAGTGTAGAAGGCATCCTGAAGCCTGGAAAGTCATTAATTTGATTGTCCAGTATTTCCTTCATGAGATATTGCAACACTTAGAAAAAGTGTACAGCGCCAGCAGACAATGAATTTTCAGCACTAAAAAAACGAAACTTAATTAACAGCTAAACTAAACGTTTCCAATGTAAATTTCCACCCTTATATAGTGTAAAAAGACATCCTGAAGCCTGGGCAGTCATTAATTTGATTGTCCAATATTTCCCTTATGAGATAATGCCTCTCATAGCAAATGTGTACAGCGCGAGCTGAAAATGCATTTTCAGCACTAAAAAACCAAACTTTTATAACAGCTAAACCAAACGTTTCCAATGTAAATTTCCACCTTTATATAGTGTAGAAAGGCATCTTGAATCCTGGAAAGTCATTAATTTGATTGTCCAGTATTTCCTTCATGAGATATTGCAACACTTAGAAAAAGTGTACAGCGCCAGTAGACAATGAATTTTCAGCACTAAAAAAACGAAACTTCATTAACAGCTAAACCAAACGTTTCCAATGTAAATTTCCACATTTATAGAGTGTAAAAAGGCATCCTGAAGCCTGGGAAGTCATTAATTTGATTGTCCAGTATTTCCCTTATGAGATAATTTCTCACACAGCAAATGTGTACAGTGCGAGCTGAAAATGCATTTTCAGCACTAAAAAAACCAAACTTTTATAACAGCTAAACCAAACGTTTCCAATGTAAATTTCCACCTTTATATAGTGTAAAAAGACATCCTGAAGCCTGGGCAGTCATTAATTTGATTGTCCAATATTTCCCTTCTGAGATAATGCCTCTCATAGCAAATGTGTACAGCGCGAGCTGAAAATGCATTTACAGCACTAAAAAACCAAACTTTTATAACAGCTAAACCAAACGTTTCCAATGTACATTTCCACCTTTATATAGTGTAGAAGGCATCCTGAAGCCTGGAAAGTCATTAATTTGATTGTCCAGTATTTCCTTCATGAGATATTGCAACACTTAGAAAAAGTGTACAGCGCCAGCAGACAATGAATTTTCAGCACTAAAAAAACGAAACTTCATTAACAGCTAAACTAAACGTTTCCAATGTAAATTTCCACCCTTATATAGTGTAAAAAGACATCCTGAAGCCTGGGCAGTCATTAATTTGATTGTCCAATATTTCCCTTATGAGATAATGCCTCTCATAGCAAATGTGTACAGCGCGAGCTGAAAATGCATTTTCAGCACTAAAAAACCAAACTTTTATAACAGCTAAACCAAACGTTTCCAATGTAAATTTCCACCTTTATATAGTGTAGAAAGGCATCCTGAAGCCTGGAAAGTCATTAATTTGATTGTCCAGTATTTCCTTCATGAGATATTGCAACACTTAGAAAAAGTGTACAGCGCCAGCAGACAATGAATTTTCAGCACTAAAAAAACGAAACTTCATTAACAGCTAAACCAAACGTTTCCAATGTAAATTTCCACATTTATAGAGTGTAAAAAGGCATCCTGAAGCCTGGGAAGTCATTAATTTGATTGTCCAGTATTTCCCTTATGAGATAATGCCTCACATAGCAAATGTGTACAGTGCGAGCTGAAAATGCATTTTCAGCACTAAAAAACCAAACTTTTATAACAGCTAAACCAAACGTTTCCAATGTAAATTTACACCTTTATATAGTGTAAAAAGACATCCTGAAGCCTGGGCAGTCATTAATTTGATTGTCCAGTATTTCCCTTATGAGATAATGCCTCACACAGCAAATGTGTACAGTGCGAGCTGAAAATGCATTTTCAGCACTAAAAAAACCAAACTTTTATAACAGCTAAACCAAACGTTTCCAATGTAAATTTCCACCTTTATATAGTGTAAAAAGACATCCTGAAGCCTGGGCAGTCATTAATTTGATTGTCCAATATTTCCCTTCTGAGATAATGCCTCTCATAGCAAATGTGTACAGCGCGAGCTGAAAATGCATTTACAGCACTAAAAAAACAAACTTTTATAACAGCTAAACCAAACGTTTCCAATGTACATTTCCACCTTTATATAGTGTAGAAAGGCATCCTGAAGCCTGGAAAGTCATTAATTTGATTGTCCAGTATTTCCTTCATGAGATATTGCAACACTTAGAAAAAGTGTACAGCGCCAGCAGACAATGAATTTTCAGCACTAAAAAAACGAAACTTCATTAACAGCTAAACTAAACGTTTCCAATGTAAATTTCCACCCTTATATAGTGTAAAAAGACATCCTGAAGCCTGGGCAGTCATTAATTTGATTGTCCAATATTTCCCTTATGAGATAATGCTTCTCATAGCAAATGTGTACAGCGCGAGCTGAAAATGCATTTACAGCACTAAAAAACCAAACTTTTATAACAGCTAAACCAAACGTTTCCAATGTAAATTTCCACCTTTATATAGTGTAGAAAGGCATCCTGAAGCCTGGAAAGTCATTAATTTGATTGTCCAGTATTTCCTTCATGAGATATTGCAACACTTAGAAAAAGTGTACAGCGCCAGCAGACAATGAATTTTCAGCACTAAAAAAACGAAACTTCATTAACAGCTAAACCAAACGTTTCCAATGTAAATTTCCACATTTATAGAGTGTAAAAAGGCATCCTGAAGCCTGGGAAGTCATTAATTTGATTGTCCAGTATTTCCCTTATGAGATAATGCCTCACATAGCAAATGTGTACAGTGCGAGCTGAAAATGCATTTTCAGCACTAAAAAACCAAACTTTTATAACAGCTAAACCAAACGTTTCCAATGTAAATTTCCACCTTTATATAGTGTAAAAAGACATCCTGAAGCCTGGGCAGTCATTAATTTGATTGTCCAGTATTTCCCTTATGAGATAATGCCTCACACAGCAAATGTGTACAGTGCGAGCTGAAAATGCATTTTCAGCACTAAAAAAACCAAACTTTTATAACAGCTAAACCAAACGTTTCCAATGTAAATTTCCACCCCTATATAGTGTAAAAAGACATCCTGAAGCCTGGGCAGTCATTAATTTGATTGTCCAATATTTCCCTTCTGAGATAATGCCTCTCATAGCAAATGTGTACAGCGCGAGCTGAAAATGCATTTACAGCACTAAAAAACCAAACTTTTATAACAGCTAAACCAAACGTTTCCAATGTACATTTCCACCTTTATAGAGTGTAGAAAGGCATCCTGAAGCCTGGAAAGTCATTAATTTGATTGTCCAGTATTTCCTTCATGAGATATTGCAACACTTAGAAAAAGTGTACAGCGCCAGCAGACAATGAATTTTCAGCACTAAAAAAACGAAACTTCATTAACAGCTAAACTAAACGTTTCCAATGTAAATTTCCACCCTTATATAGTGTAAAAAGACATCCTGAAGCCTGGGCAGTCATTAATTTGATTGTCCAATATTTCCCTTATGAGATAATGCCTCTCATAGCAAATGTGTACAGCGCGAGCTGAAAATGCATTTACAGCACTAAAAAACCAAACTTTTATAACAGCTAAACCAAACGTTTCCAATGTAAATTTCCACCTTTATATAGTGTAGAAAGGCATCCTGAAGCCTGGAAAGTCATTAATTTGATTGTCCAGTATTTCCTTCATGAGATATTGCAACACTTAGAAAAAGTGTACAGCGCCAGCAGACAATGAATTTTCAGCACTAAAAAAACGAAACTTCATTAACAGCTAAACTAAACGTTTCCAATGTAAATTTCCACCCTTATATAGTGTAAAAAGACATCCTGAAGCCTGGGCAGTCATTAATTTGATTGTCCAATATTTCCCTTATGAGATAATGCCTCTCATAGCAAATGTGTACAGCGCGAGCTGAAAATGCATTTACAGCACTAAAAAACCAAACTTTTATAACAGCTAAACCAAACGTTTCCAATGTAAATTTCCACCTTTATATAGTGTAGAAAGGCATCCTGAAGCCTGGAAAGTCATTAATTTGATTGTCCAGTATTTCCTTCATGAGATATTGCAACACTTAGAAAAAGTGTACAGCGCCAGCAGACAATGAATTTTCAGCACTAAAAAAACGAAACTTCATTAACAGCTAAACCAAACGTTTCCAATGTAAATTTCCATATTTATAGAGTGTAAAAAGGCATCCTGAAGCCTGGGAAGTCATTAATTTGATTGTCCAGTATTTCCCTTATGAGATAATGCCTCACATAGCAAATGTGTACAGTGCGAGCTGAAAATGCATTTTCAGCACTAAAAAAACAAACTTTTATAACAGCTAAACCAAACGTTTCCAATGTAAATTTCCACCTTTATATAGTGTAAAAAGACATCCTGAAGCCTGGGCAGTCATTAATTTGATTGTCCAGTATTTCCCTTATGAGATAATGCCTCACACAGCAAATGTGTACAGTGCGAGCTGAAAATGCATTTTCAGCACTAAAAAAAACAAACTTTTATAACAGCTAAACCAAACGTTTCCAATGTAAATTTCCACCTTTATATAGTGTAAAAAGACATCCTGAAGCCTGGGCAGTCATTAATTTGATTGTCCAATATTTCCCTTCTGAGATAATGCCTCTCATAGCAAATGTGTACAGCGCGAGCTGAAAATGCATTTACAGCACTAAAAAACCAAACTTTTATAACAGCTAAACCAAACGTTTCCAATGTACATTTCCACCTTTATATAGTGTAGAAAGGCATCCTGAAGCCTGGAAAGTCATTAATTTGATTGTCCAGTATTTCCTTCATGAGATATTGCAACACTTAGAAAAAGTGTACAGCGCCAGCAGACAATGAATTTTCAGCACTAAAAAAACGAAACTTCATTAACAGCTAAACTAAACGTTTCCAATGTAAATTTCCACCCTTATATAGTGTAAAAAGACATCCTGAAGCCTGGGCAGTCATTAATTTGATTGTCCAATATTTCCCTTATGAGATAATGCTTCTCATAGCAAATGTGTACAGCGCGAGCTGAAAATGCATTTACAGCACTAAAAAACCAAACTTTTATAACAGCTAAACCAAACGTTTCCAATGTAAATTTCCACCTTTATATAGTGTAGAAAGGCATCCTGAAGCCTGGAAAGTCATTAATTTGATTGTCCAGTATTTCCTTCATGAGATATTGCAACACTTAGAAAAAGTGTACAGCGCCAGCAGACAATGAATTTTCAGCACTAAAAAAACGAAACTTCATTAACAGCTAAACCAAACGTTTCCAATGTAAATTTCCACATTTATAGAGTGTAAAAAGGCATCCTGAAGCCTGGGAAGTCATTAATTTGATTGTCCAGTATTTCCCTTATGAGATAATGCCTCACATAGCAAATGTGTACAGTGCGAGCTGAAAATGCATTTTCAGCACTAAAAAACCAAACTTTTATAACAGCTAAACCAAACGTTTCCAATGTAAATTTCCACCTTTATATAGTGTAAAAAGACATCCTGAAACCTGGGCAGTCATTAATTTGATTGTCCAGTATTTCCCTTATGAGATAATGCCTCACACAGCAAATGTGTACAGTGCGAGCTGAAAATGCATTTTCAGCACTAAAAAAACCAAACTTTTATAACAGCTAAACCAAACGTTTCCAATGTAAATTTCCACCTTTATATAGTGTAAAAAGACATCCTGAAGCCTGGGCAGTCATTAATTTGATTGTCCAATATTTCCCTTCTGAGATAATGCCTCTCATAGCAAATGTGTACAGCGCGAGCTGAAAATGCATTTACAGCACTAAAAAACCAAACTTTTATAACAGCTAAACCAAACGTTTCCAATGTACATTTCCACCTTTATATAGTGTAGAAGGCATCCTGAAGCCTGGAAAGTCATTAATTTGATTGTCCAGTATTTCCTTCATGAGATATTGCAACACTTAGAAAAAGTGTACAGCGCCAGCAGACAATGAATTTTCAGCACTAAAAAAACGAAACTTAATTAACAGCTAAACTAAACGTTTCCAATGTAAATTTCCACCCTTATATAGTGTAAAAAGACATCCTGAAGCCTGGGCAGTCATTAATTTGATTGTCCAATATTTCCCTTATGAGATAATGCCTCTCATAGCAAATGTGTACAGCGCGAGCTGAAAATGCATTTTCAGCACTAAAAAACCAAACTTTTATAACAGCTAAACCAAACGTTTCCAATGTAAATTTCCACCTTTATATAGTGTAGAAAGGCATCTTGAATCCTGGAAAGTCATTAATTTGATTGTCCAGTATTTCCTTCATGAGATATTGCAACACTTAGAAAAAGTGTACAGCGCCAGCAGACAATGAATTTTCAGCACTAAAAAAACGAAACTTCATTAACAGCTAAACCAAACGTTTCCAATGTAAATTTCCACATTTATAGAGTGTAAAAAGGCATCCTGAAGCCTGGGAAGTCATTAATTTGATTGTCCAGTATTTCCCTTATGAGATAATGCCTCACATAGCAAATGTGTACAGTGCGAGCTGAAAATGCATTTTCAGCACTAAAAAACCAAACTTTTATAACAGCTAAACCAAACGTTTCCAATGTAAATTTCCACCTTTATATAGTGTAAAAAGACATCCTGAAGCCTGGGCAGTCATTAATTTGATTGTCCAGTATTTCCCTTATGAGATAATGCCTCACATAGCAAATGTGTACAGTGCGAGCTGAAAATGCATTTTCAGCACTAAAAAACCAAACTTTTATAACAGCTAAACCAAACGTTTCCAATGTAAATTTCCACCTTTATATAGTGTAAAAAGACATCCTGAAGCCTGGGCAGTCATTAATTTGATTGTCCAATATTTCCCTTCTGAGATAATGCCTCTCATAGCAAATGTGTACAGCGCGAGCTGAAAATGCATTTACAGCACTAAAAAACCAAACTTTTATAACAGCTAAACCAAACGTTTCCAATGTACATTTCCACCTTTATATAGTGTAGAAAGGCATCCTGAAGCCTGGAAAGTCATTAATTTGATTGTCCAGTATTTCCTTCATGAGATATTGCAACACTTAGAAAAAGTGTACAGCGCCAGCAGACAATGAATTTTCAGCACTAAAAAAACGAAACTTCATTAACAGCTAAACCAAACGTTTCCAATGTAAATTTCCACCTTTATATAGTGTAAAAAGACATCCTGAAGCCTGGGCAGTCATTAATTTGATTGTCCAGTATTTCCCTTATGAGATAATGCCTCACATAGCAAATGTGTACAGTGCGAGCTGAAAATGCATTTTCAGCACTAAAAAAACCAAACTTTTATAACAGCTAAACCAAACGTTTCCAATGTAAATTTCCACCTTTATATAGTGTAAAAAGACATCCTGAAGCCTGGGCAGTCATTAATTTGATTGTCCAATATTTCCCTTCTGAGATAATGCCTCTCATAGCAAATGTGTACAGCGCGAGCTGAAAATGCATTTACAGCACTAAAAAACCAAACTTTTATAACAGCTAAACCAAACGTTTCCAATGTACATTTCCACCTTTATATAGTGTAGAAAGGCATCCTGAAGCCTGGAAAGTCATTAATTTGATTGTCCAGTATTTCCTTCATGAGATATTGCAACACTTAGAAAAAGTGTACAGCGCCAGCAGACAATGAATTTTCAGCACTAAAAAAACGAAACTTCATTAACAGCTAAACTAAACGTTTCCAATGTAAATTTCCACCCTTATATAGTGTAAAAAGACATCCTGAAGCCTGGGCAGTCATTAATTTGATTGTCCAATATTTCCCTTATGAGATAATGCTTCTCATAGCAAATGTGTACAGCGCGAGCTGAAAATGCATTTACAGCACTAAAAAACCAAACTTTTATAACAGCTAAACCAAACGTTTCCAATGTAAATTTCCACCTTTATATAGTGTAGAAAGGCATCCTGAAGCCTGGAAAGTCATTAATTTGATTGTCCAGTATTTCCTTCATGAGATATTGCAACACTTAGAAAAAGTGTACAGCGCCAGCAGACAATGAATTTTCAGCACTAAAAAAACGAAACTTCATTAACAGCTAAACCAAACGTTTCCAATGTAAATTTCCACATTTATAGAGTGTAAAAAGGCATCCTGAAGCCTGGGAAGTCATTAATTTGATTGTCCAGTATTTCCCTTATGAGATAATGCCTCACATAGCAAATGTGTACAGTGCGAGCTGAAAATGCATTTTCAGCACTAAAAAACCAAACTTTTATAACAGCTAAACCAAACGTTTCCAATGTAAATTTCCACCTTTATATAGTGTAAAAAGACATCCTGAAGCCTGGGCAGTCATTAATTTGATTGTCCAGTATTTCCATTATGAGATAATGCCTCACACAGCAAAAGTGTACAGTGCGAGCTGAAAATGCATTTTCAGCACTAAAAAAACCAAACTTTTATAACAGCTAAACCAAACGTTTCCAATGTAAATTTCCACCTTTATATAGTGTAAAAAGACATCCTGAAGCCTGGGCAGTCATTAATTTGATTGTCCAATATTTCCCTTCTGAGATAATGCCTCTCATAGCAAATGTGTACAGCGCGAGCTGAAAATGCATTTACAGCACTAAAAAACCAAACTTTTATAACAGCTAAACCAAACGTTTCCAATGTACATTTCCACCTTTATATAGTGTAGAAAGGCATCCTGAAGCCTGGAAAGTCATTAATTTGATTGTCCAGTATTTCCTTCATGAGATATTGCAACACTTAGAAAAAGTGTACAGCGCCAGCAGACAATGAATTTTCAGCACTAAAAAAACGAAACTTCATTAACAGCTAAACTAAACGTTTCCAATGTAAATTTCCACCCTTATATAGTGTAAAAAGACATCCTGAAGCCTGGGCAGTCATTAATTTGATTGTCCAATATTTCCCTTGAGATAATGCCTCTCATAGCAAATGTGTACAGCGCGAGCTGAAAATGCATTTACAGCACTAAAAAACCAAACTTTTATAACAGCTAAACCAAACGTTTCCAATGTAAATTTCCACCTTTATATAGTGTAGAAAGGCATCCTGAAGCCTGGAAAGTCATTAATTTGATTGTCCAGTATTTCCTTCATGAGATATTGCAACACTTAGAAAAAGTGTACAGCGCCAGCAGACAATGAATTTTCAGCACTAAAAAAACGAAACTTCATTAACAGCTAAACCAAACGTTTCCAATGTAAATTTCCACATTTATAGAGTGTAAAAAGGCATCCTGAAGCCTGGGAAGTCATTAATTTGATTGTCCAGTATTTCCCTTATGAGATAATGCCTCACATAGCAAATGTGTACAGTGCGAGCTGAAAATGCATTTTCAGCACTAAAAAACCAAACTTTTATAACAGCTAAACCAAACGTTTCCAATGTAAATTTCCACCTTTATATAGTGTAAAAAGACATCCTGAAGCCTGGGCAGTCATTAATTTGATTGTCCAGTATTTCCCTTATGAGATAATGCCTCACACAGCAAATGTGTACAGTGCGAGCTGAAAATGCATTTTCAGCACTAAAAAAACCAAACTTTTATAACAGCTAAACCAAACGTTTCCAATGTAAATTTCCACCTTTATATAGTGTAAAAAGACATCCTGAAGCCTGGGCTGTCATTAATTTGATTGTCCAATATTTCCCTTCTGAGATAATGCCTCTCATAGCAAATGTGTACAGCGCGAGCTGAAAATGCATTTACAGCACTAAAAAACCAAACTTTTATAACAGCTAAACCAAACGTTTCCAATGTACATTTCCACATTTATATAGTGTAGAAAGGCATCCTGAAGCCTGGAAAGTCATTAATTTGATTGTCCAGTATTTCCTTCATGAGATATTGCAACACTTAGAAAAAGTGTACAGCGCCAGCAGACAATGAATTTTCAGCACTAAAAAAACGAAACTTCATTAACAGCTAAACTAAACGTTTCCAATGTAAATTTCCACCCTTATATAGTGTAAAAAGACATCCTTAAGCCTGGGCAGTCATTAATTTGATTGTCCAATATTTCCCTTATGAGATAATGCCTCTCATAGCAAATGTGTACAGCGCGAGCTGAAAATGCATTTACAGCACTAAAAAAACAAACTTTTATAACAGCTAAACTAAACGTTTCCAATGTAAATTTCCACCTTTATATAGTGTAGAAAGGCATCCTGAAGCCTGGAAAGTCATTAATTTGATTGTCCAGTATTTCCTTCATGAGATATTGCAACACTTAGAAAAAGTGTACAGCGCCAGCAGACAATGAATTTTCAGCACTAAAAAAACGAAACTTCATTAACAGCTAAACTAAACGTTTCCAATGTAAATTTCCACCTTTATATAGTGTAAAAATGAAGCCTGGGCAGCCATTAATTTGATTGTCCAATATTTCCCTTATGAGATAATGCCTCTCATAGCAAATGTGTACAGCGCGAGCTGAAAATGCATTTACAGCACTAAAAAACCAAACTTTTATAACAGCTAAACCAAACGTTTCCAATGTAAATTTCCACCTTTATATAGTGTAAAAAGACATCCTGAAGCCTGGGCAGTCATTAATTTGATTGTCCAATATTTCCCTTATGAGATAATGCCTCTCATAGCAAATGTGTACAGCGCGAGCTGAAAATGCATTTACAGCACTAAAAAACCAAACTTTTATAACAGCTAAACCAAACGTTTCCAATGTAAATTTCCACCTTTATATAGTGTAGAAAGGCATCCTCTGAAGCCAGGAAAGTCATTAATTTGATTGTCCAGTATTTCCTTCATGAGATATTGCAACACTTAGAAAAAGTGTACAGCGCCAGCAGACAATGAATTTTCAGCACTAAAAAAACGAAACTTCATTAACAGCTAAACCAAACGTTTCCAATGTAAATTTCCACATTTATAGAGTGTAAAAAGGCATCCTGAAGCCTGGGAAGTCATTAATTTGATTGTCCAGTATTTCCCTTATGAGATAATGCCTCACATAGCAAATGTGTACAGTGCGAGCTGAAAATGCATTTTCAGCACTAAAAAACCAAACTTTTATAACAGCTAAACCAAACGTTTCCAATGTAAATTTCCACCTTTATATAGTGTAAAAAGACATCCTGAAGCCTGGGCAGTCATTAATTTGATTGTCCAGTATTTCCCTTATGAGATAATGCCTCACATAGCAAATGTGTACAGCGCGAGCTGAAAATGCATTTACAGCACTAAAAAACCAAACTTTTATAACAGCTAAACCAAACGTTTCCAATGTAAATTTCCACCTTTATATAGTGTAAAAAGACATCCTGAAGCCTGGGCAGTCATTAATTTGATTGTCCAATATTTCCCTTATGAGATAATGCCTCTCATAGCAAATGTGTACAGCGCGAGCTGAAAATGCATTTACAGCACTAAAAAAACAAACTTTTATAACAGCTAAACCAAACGTTTCAAATGTAAATTTCCACCTTTATATAGTGTAGAAAGGCATCCTGAAGCCTGGAAAGTCATTAATTTGATTGTCCAGTATTTCCTTCATGAGATATTGCAACACTTAGAAAAAGTGTACAGCGCCAGCAGACAATGAATTTTCAGCACTAAAAAAACGAAACTTCATTAACAGCTAAACTAAACGTTTCCAATGTATATTTCCACCTTTATATAGTGTAAAAAGACATCCTGAAGCCTGGGCAGTCATTAATTTGATTGTCCAATATTTCCCTTATGAGATAATGCCTCTCATAGCAAATGTGTACAGCGCGAGCTGAAAATGCATTTACAACACTAAAAAACCAAACTTTTATAACAGCTAAACCAAACGTTTCAAATGTAAATTTCCACCTGTATATAGTGTAGAAAGGCATCCTGAAGCCTGGAAAGTCATTAATTTGATTGTCCAGTATTTCCTTCATGAGATATTGCAACACTTAGAAAAAGTGTACAGCGCCAGCAGACAATGAATTTTCAGCACTAAAAAAACGAAACTTCATTAACAGCTAAACCAAACGTTTCCAATGTAAATTTCCACATTTGTAGAGTGTAAAAAGGCATCCTGAAGCCTGGGAAGTCATTAATTTGATTGTCCAGTATTTCCCTTATGAGATAATGCCTCACATAGCAAATGTGTACAGTGCGAGCTGAAAATGCATTTTCAGCACTAAAAAAACAAACTTTTTTAACAGCTAAACCAAACGTTTCCAATGTAAATTTCCACCTTTATATAGTGTAAAAAGACATCCTGAAGCCTGGGCAGTCATTAATTTGATTGTCCAGTATTTCCCTTATGAGATAATGCCTCACATAGCAAATGTGGACAGTGCGAGCTGAAAATGCATTTTCAGCACTAAAAAAACCAAACTTTTATAACAGCTAAACCAAACGTTTCCAATGTAAATTTCCACCTTTATATAGTGTAAAAAGACATCCTGAAGCCTGGGCAGTCATTAATTTGATTGTCCAATATTTCCCTTATGAGATAATGCCTCTCATAGCAAATGTGTACAGCGCGAGCTGAAAATGCATTTACAGCACTAAAAAACCAAACTTTTATAACAGCTAAACCAAACGTTTCCAATGTACATTTCCACCTTTATATAGTGTAGAAAGGCATCCTGAAGCCTGGAAAGTCATTAATTTGATTGTCCATTATTTCCTTCATGAGATATTGCAACACTTAGAAAAAGTGTACAGCGCCAGCAGACAATGAATTTTCAGCACTAAAAAAACGAAACTTCATTAACAGCTAAACTAAACGTTTCCAATGTAAATTTCCACCCTTATATAGTGTAAAAAGACATCCTGAAGCCTGGGCAGTCATTAATTTGATTGTCCAATATTTCCCTTATGAGATAATGCCTCTCATAGCAAATGTGTACAGCGCGAGCTGAAAATGCATTTACAGCACTAAAAAACCAAACTTTTATAACAGCTAAACCAAACGTTTCCAATGTAAATTTCCACCTTTATATAGTGTAGAAAGGCATCCTGAAGCCTGGAAAGTCATTAATTTGATTGTCCAGTATTTCCTTCATGAGATATTGCAACACTTAGAAAAAGTGTACAGCGCCAGCAGACAATGAATTTTCAGCACTAAAAAAACGAAACTTCATTAACAGCTAAACCAAACGTTTCCAATGTAAATTTCCACATTTATAGAGTGTAAAAAGGCATCCTGAAGCCTGGGAAGTCATTAATTTGATTGTCCAGTATTTCCCTTATGAGATAATGCCTCACATAGCAAATGTGTACAGTGCGAGCTGAAAATGCATTTACAGCACTAAAAAAACAAACTATTTATAACAGCTAAACCAAACGTTTCCAATGTAAATTTCCACCTTTATATAGTGTAGAAAGGCATCTGAAGCCTGGAAAGTCATTAATTTGATTGTCCAGTATTTCCTTCATGAGATATTGCAACACTTAGAAAAAGTGTACAGCGCCAGCAGACAATGAATTTTCAGCACTAAAAAAACGAAACTTCATTAACAGCTAAACTAAACGTTTCCAATGTAAATTTACACCTTTATATAGTGTAAAAAGACATCCTGAAGCCTGGGCAGCCATTAATTTGATTGTCCAATGTTTCCCTTATGAGATAATGCCTCTCATAGCAAATGTGTACAGCGCGAGCTGAAAATGCATTTACAGCACTAAAAAAACAAACTTTTATAACAGCTAAACCAAACGTTTCCAATGTAAATTTCCACCTTTATATAGTGTAAAAAGACATCCTGAAGCCTGGGCAGTCATTAATTTGATTGTCCAATATTTCCCTTATGAGATAATGCCTCTCATAGCAAATGTGTACAGCGCGAGCTGAAAATGCATTTACAGCACTAAAAAACCAAACTTTTATAACAGCTAAACCAAACGTTTCCAATGTAAATTTCCACCTTTATATAGTGTAGAAAGGCATCCTGAAGCCTGGAAAGTCATTAATTTGATTGTCCAGTATTTCCTTCATGAGATATTGCAACACTTAGAAAAAGTGTACAGCGCCAGCAGACAATGAATTTTCAGCACTAAAAAAAACGAAACTTCATTAACAGCTAAACCAAACGTTTCCAATGTAAATTTCCACCTTTATATAGTGTAGAAAGGCATCCTGAAGCCTGGAAAGTCATTAATTTGATTGTCCAGTATTTCCTTCATGAGATATTGCAACACTTAGAAAAAGTGTACAGCGCCAGCAGACAATGAATTTTCAGCACTAAAAAAACGAAACTTCATTAACAGCTAAACTAAACGTTTCCAATGTAAATTTCCACCCTTATATAGTGTAAAAAGACATCCTGAAGCCTGGGCAGTCATTAATTTGATTGTCCAATATTTCCCTTATGAGATAATGCCTCTCATAGCAAATGTGTACAGCGCGAGCTGAAAATGCATTTACAGCACTAAAAAACCAAACTTTTATAACAGCTAAACCAAACGTTTCCAATGTAAATTTCCACCTTTATATAGTGTAGAAAGGCATCCTGAAGCCTGGAAAGTCATTAATTTGATTGTCCAGTATTTCCTTCATGAGATATTGCAACACTTAGAAAAAGTGTACAGCGCCAGCAGACAATGAATTTTCAGCACTAAAAAAACGAAACTTCATTAACAGCTAAACCAAACGTTTCCAATGTAATTTTCCACATTTATATAGTGTAAAAAGGCATCCTGAAGCCTGGGAAGTCATTAATTTGATTGTCCAGTATTTCCCTTATGAGATAATGCCTCACATAGCAAATGTGTACAGTGCGAGCTGAAAATGCATTTACAGCACTAAAAAAACAAACTATTTATAACAGCTAAACCAAACGTTTCCAATGTAAATTTCCACCTTTATATAGTGTAGAAAGGCATCCTGAAGCCTGGAAAGTCATTAATTTGATTGTCCAGTATTTCCTTCATGAGATATTGCAACACTTAGAAAAAGTGTACAGCGCCAGCAGACAATGAATTTTCAGCACTAAAAAAACGAAACTTCATTAACAGCTAAACTAAACGTTTCCAATGTAAATTTCCACCTTTATATAGTGTAAAAATACATCCTGAAGCCTGGGCAGCCATTAATTTGATTGTCCAATATTTCCCTTATGAGATAATGCCTCTCATAGCAAATGTGTACAGCGCGAGCTGAAAATGCATTTACAGCACTAAAAAAACAAACTTTTATAACAGCTAAACCAAACGTTTCCAATGTAAATTTCCACCTTTATATAGTGTAAAAAGACATCCTGAAGCCTGGGCAGTCATTAATTTGATTGTCCAATATTTCCCTTATGAGATAATGCCTCTCATAGCAAATGTGTACAGCGCGAGCTGAAAATGCATTTACAGCACTAAAAAAACAAACTTTTATAACAGCTAAACCAAACGTTTCCAATGTAAATTTCCACCTTTATATAGTGTAGAAAGGCATCCTGAAGCCTGGAAAGTCATTAATTTGATTGTCCAGTATTTCCTTCATGAGATATTGCAACACTTAGAAAAAGTGTACAGCGCCAGCAGACAATGAATTTTCAGCACTAAAAAAACGAAACTTCATTAACAGCTAAACTAAACGTTTCCAATGTAAATTTCCACCTTTATATAGTGTAAAAAGACATCCTGAAGCCTGGGCAGCCATTAATTTGATTGTCCAATGTTTCCCTTATGAGATAATGCCTCTCATAGCAAATGTGTACAGCGCGAGCTGAAAATGCATTTACAGCACTAAAAAAACAAACTTTTATAACAGCTAAACCAAACGTTTCCAATGTAAATTTCCACCTTTATATAGTGTAAAAAGACATCCTGAAGCCTGGGCAGTCATTAATTTGATTGTCCAATATTTCCCTTATGAGATAATGCCTCTCATAGCAAATGTGTACAGCGCGAGCTGAAAATGCATTTACAGCACTAAAAAACCAAACTTTTATAACAGCTAAACCAAACGTTTCCAATGTAAATTTCCACCTTTATATAGTGTAGAAAGGCATCCTGAAGCCTGGAAAGTCATTAATTTGATTGTCCAGTATTTCCTTCATGAGATATTGCAACACTTAGAAAAAGTGTACAGCGCCAGCAGACAATGAATTTTCAGCACTAAAAAAAACGAAACTTCATTAACAGCTAAACCAAACGTTTCCAATGTAAATTTCCACCTTTATATAGTGTAGAAAGGCATCCTGAAGCCTGGAAAGTCATTAATTTGATTGTCCAGTATTTCCTTCATGAGATATTGCAACACTTAGAAAAAGTGTACAGCGCCAGCAGACAATGAATTTTCAGCACTAAAAAAACGAAACTTCATTAACAGCTAAACTAAACGTTTCCAATGTAAATTTCCACCCTTATATAGTGTAAAAAGACATCCTGAAGCCTGGGCAGTCATTAATTTGATTGTCCAATATTTCCCTTATGAGATAATGCCTCTCATAGCAAATGTGTACAGCGCGAGCTGAAAATGCATTTACAGCACTAAAAAACCAAACTTTTATAACAGCTAAACCAAACGTTTCCAATGTAAATTTCCACCTTTATATAGTGTAGAAAGGCATCCTGAAGCCTGGAAAGTCATTAATTTGATTGTCCAGTATTTCCTTCATGAGATATTGCAACACTTAGAAAAAGTGTACAGCGCCAGCAGACAATGAATTTTCAGCACTAAAAAAACGAAACTTCATTAACAGCTAAACCAAACGTTTCCAATGTAATTTTCCACATTTATAGAGTGTAAAAAGGCATCCTGAAGCCTGGGAAGTCATTAATTTGATTGTCCAGTATTTCCCTTTTGAGATAATGCCTCACATAGCAAATGTGTACAGTGCGAGCTGAAAATGCATTTACAGCACTAAAAAAACAAACTATTTATAACAGCTAAACCAAACGTTTCCAATGTAAATTTCCACCTTTATATAGTGTAGAAAGGCATCCTGAAGCCTGGAAAGTCATTAATTTGATTGTCCAGTATTTCCTTCATGAGATATTGCAACACTTAGAAAAAGTGTACAGCGCCAGCAGACAATGAATTTTCAGCACTAAAAAAACGAAACTTCATTAACAGCTAAACTAAACGTTTCCAATGTAAATTTCCACCTTTATATAGTGTAAAAATACATCCTGAAGCCTGGGCAGCCATTAATTTGATTGTCCAATATTTCCCTTATGAGATAATGCCTCTCATAGCAAATGTGTACAGCGCGAGCTGAAAATGCATTTACAGCACTAAAAAAACAAACTTTTATAACAGCTAAACCAAACGTTTCCAATGTAAATTTCCACCTTTATATAGTGTAAAAAGACATCCTGAAGCCTGGGCAGTCATTAATTTGATTGTCCAATATTTCCCTTATGAGATAATGCCTCTCATAGCAAATGTGTACAGCGCGAGCTGAAAATGCATTTACAGCACTAAAAAAACAAACTTTTATAACAGCTAAACCAAACGTTTCCAATGTAAATTTCCACCTTTATATAGTGTAGAAAGGCATCCTGAAGCCTGGAAAGTCATTAATTTGATTGTCCAGTATTTCCTTCATGAGATATTGCAACACTTAGAAAAAGTGTACAGCGCCAGCAGACAATGAATTTTCAGCACTAAAAAAAACGAAACTTCATTAACAGCTAAACCAAACGTTTCCAATGTAAATTTCCAACTTTATATAGTGTAGAAAGGCATCCTGAAGCCTGGAAAGTCATTAATTTGATTGTCCAGTATTTCCTTCATGAGATATTGCAACACTTAGAAAAAGTGTACAGCGCCAGCAGACAATGAATTTTCAGCACTAAAAAAACGAAACTTCATTAACAGCTAAACCAAACGTTTCCAATGTAAATTTCCACATTTATAGAGTGTAAAAAGGCATCCTGAAGCCTGGGAAGTCATTAATTTGATTGTCCAGTATTTCCCTTATGAGATAATGCCTCACATAGCAAATGTGTACAGTGCGAGCTGAAAATGCATTTTCAGCACTAAAAAACCAAACTTTTATAACAGCTAAACCAAACGTTTCCAATGTAAATTTCCACCTTTATATAGTGTAAAAAGACATCCTGAAGCCTGGGCAGTCATTAATTTGATTGTCCAATATTTCCCTTATGAGATAATGCCTCTCATAGCAAATGTGTACAGCGCGAGCTGAAAATGCATTTACAGCACTAAAAAACCAAACTTTTATAACAGCTAAACCAAACGTTTCAAATGTAAATTTCCACCTTTATATAGTGTAGAAAGGCATCCTGAAGCCTGGAAAGTCATTAATTTGATTATCCAGTATTTCCCTTATGAGATAATGCCTCACATAGCAAATGTGTACAGTGCGAGCTGAAAATGCATTTTCAGCACTAAAAAAAACAAACTTTTATAACAGCTAAACCAAACGTTTCCAATGTAAATTTCCACCTTTATATAGTGTAGAAAGGCATCCTGAAGCCTGGAAAGTCATTAATTTGATTGTCAAGTATTTCCTTCATGAGATATTGCAACACTTAGAAAAAGTGTACAGCGCCAGCAGACAATGAATTTTCAGCACTAAAAAAACGAAACTTCATTAACAGCTAAACCAAACGTTTCCAATGTAAATTTCCACATTTATAGAGTGTAAAAAGGCATCCTGAAGCCTGGGAAGTCATTAATTTGATTGTCCAGTATTTCCCTTATGAGATAATGCCTCACATAGCAAATGTGTACAGTGCGAGCTGAAAATGCATTTTCAGCACTAAAAAACCAAACTTTTATAACAGCTAAACCAAACGTTTCCAATATAAATTTCCACCTTTATATAGTGTAGAAAGGCATCCTGAAGCCTGGAAAGTCATTAATTTGATTGTCCAGTATTTCCTTCATGAGATATTGCAACACTTAGAAAAAGTGTACAGCGCCAGCAGACAATGAATTTTCAGCACTAAAAAAACGAAACTTCATTAACAGCTAAACCAAACGTTTCCAATGTAAATTTCCACATTTATAGAGTGTAAAAAGGCATCCTGAAGCCTGGGAAGTCATTAATTTGATTGTCCAGTATTTCCCTTATGAGATAATGCCTCACATAGCAAATGTGTACAGTGCGAGCTGAAAATGCATTTACAGCACTAAAAAAACAAACTTTTATAACAGCTAAACGAAACGTTTCCAATGTAAATTTCCACCTTTATATAGTGTAGAAAGGCATCCTGAAGCCTGGAAAGTCATTAATTTGATTGTCCAGTATTTCCTTCATGAGATATTGCAACACTTAGAAAAAGTGTACAGCGCCAGCAGACAATGAATTTTCAGCACTAAATAAACGAAACTTCATTAACAGCTAAAGTAAACGTTTCCAATGTAAATTTCCACCTTTATATAGTGTAAAGAGACATCCTGAAGCCTGGGCAGTCATTAATTTGATTGTCCAATATTTCCCTTATGAGATAATGCCTCTCATAGCAAATGTGTACAGTGCGAGCTGAAAATGCATTTACAGCACTAAAAAAACAAACTTTTATAACAGCTAAACCAAACGTTTCCAATGTAAATTTCCACCTTTATATAGTGTAAAAAGACATCCTGAAGCCTGGGCAGTCATTAATTTGATTGTCCAATATTTCCCTTATGAGATAATGCCTCTCATAGCAAATGTGTACAGTGCGAGCTGAAAATGCATTTACAGCACTAAAAAACCAAACTTTTATAACAGCTAAACCAAACGTTTCCAATGTAAATTTCCACCTTTATATAGTGTAGAAAGGCATCCTGAAGCCTGGAAAGTCATTAATTTGATTGTCCAGTATTTCCTTCATGAGATATTGCAACACTTAGAAAAAGTGTACAGCGCCAGCAGACAATGAATTTTCAGCACTAAAAAAAACGAAACTTCATTAACAGCTAAACCAAACGTTTCCAATGTAAATTTCCACATTTATAGAGTGTAAAAAGGCATCCTGAAGCCTGGGAAGTCATTAATTTGATTGTCCAGTATTTCCCTTATGAGATAATGCCTCACATAGCAAATGTGTACAGTGCGAGCTGAAAATGCATTTTCAGCACTAAAAAAACAAACTTTTATAACAGCTAAACCAAACGTTTCCAATGTAAATTTCCACCTTTATATAGTGTAAAAAGACATCCTGAAGCCTGGGCAGTCATTAATTTGATTGTCCAATATTTCCCTTATGAGATAATGCCTCTCATAGCAAATGTGTACAGCGCGAGCTGAAAATGCATTTACAGCACTAAAAAAACAAACTTTTATAACAGCTAAACCAAACGTTTCCAATGTAAATTTCCACCTTTATATAGTGTAGAAAGGCATCCTGAAGCCTGGAAAGTCATTAATTTGATTGTCCAGTATTTCCTTCATGAGATATTGCAACACTTAGAAAAAGTGTACAGCGCCAGCAGACAATGAATTTTCAGCACTAAAAAAAACGAAACTTCATTAACAGCTAAACCAAACGTTTCCAATGTAAATTTCCAACTTTATATAGTGTAGAAAGGCATCCTGAAGCCTGGAAAGTCATTAATTTGATTGTCCAGTATTTCCTTCATGAGATATTGCAACACTTAGAAAAAGTGTACAGCGCCAGCAGACAATGAATTTTCAGCACTAAAAAAACGAAACTTCATTAACAGCTAAACCAAACGTTTCCAATGTAAATTTCCACCTTTATATAGTGTAGAAAGGCATCCTGAAGCCTGGAAAGTCATTAATTTGATTGTCCAGTATTTCCTTCATGAGATATTGCAACACTTAGAAAAAGTGTACAGCGCCAGCAGACAATGAATTTTCAGCACTAAAAAAAACGAAACTTCATTAACAGCTAAACCAAACGTTTCCAATGTAAATTTCCACATTTATAGAGTGTAAAAAGGCATCCTGAAGCCTGGGAAGTCATTAATTTGATTGTCCAGTATTTCCCTTATGAGATAATGCCTCACATAGCAAATGTGTACAGTGCGAGCTGAAAATGCATTTTCAGCACTAAAAAAACAAACTTTTATAACAGCTAAACCAAACGTTTCCAATGTAAATTTCCACCTTTATATAGTGTAAAAAGACATCCTGAAGCCTGGGCAGTCATTAATTTGATTGTCCAATATTTCCCTTATGAGATAATGCCTCTCATAGCAAATGTGTACAGCGCGAGCTGAAAATGCATTTACAGCACTAAAAAAACAAACTTTTATAACAGCTAAACCAAACGTTTCCAATGTAAATTTCCACCTTTATATAGTGTAGAAAGGCATCCTGAAGCCTGGAAAGTCATTAATTTGATTGTCCAGTATTTCCTTCATGAGATATTGCAACACTTAGAAAAAGTGTACAGCGCCAGCAGACAATGAATTTTCAGCACTAAAAAAAACGAAACTTCATTAACAGCTAAACCAAACGTTTCCAATGTAAATTTCCAACTTTATATAGTGTAGAAAGGCATCCTGAAGCCTGGAAAGTCATTAATTTGATTGTCCAGTATTTCCTTCATGAGATATTGCAACACTTAGAAAAAGTGTACAGCGCCAGCAGACAATGAATTTTCAGCACTAAAAAAACGAAACTTCATTAACAGCTAAACCAAACGTTTCCAATGTAAATTTCCACATTTATAGAGTGTAAAAAGGCATCCTGAAGCCTGGGAAGTCATTAATTTGATTGTCCAGTATTTCCCTTATGAGATAATGCCTCACATAGCAAATGTGTACAGTGCGAGCTGAAAATGCATTTTCAGCACTAAAAAACCAAACTTTTATAACAGCTAAACCAAACGTTTCCAATGTAAATTTCCACCTTTATATAGTGTAAAAAGACATCCTGAAGCCTGGGCAGTCATTAATTTGATTGTCCAATATTTCCCTTATGAGATAATGCCTCTCATAGCAAATGTGTACAGCGCGAGCTGAAAATGCATTTACAGCACTAAAAAACCAAACTTTTATAACAGCTAAACCAAACGTTTCAAATGTAAATTTCCACCTTTATATAGTGTAGAAAGGCATCCTGAAGCCTGGAAAGTCATTAATTTGATTATCCAGTATTTCCCTTATGAGATAATGCCTCACATAGCAAATGTGTACAGTGCGAGCTGAAAATGCATTTTCAGCACTAAAAAAAACAAACTTTTATAACAGCTAAACCAAACGTTTCCAATGTAAATTTCCACCTTTATATAGTGTAGAAAGGCATCCTGAAGCCTGGAAAGTCATTAATTTGATTGTCAAGTATTTCCTTCATGAGATATTGCAACACTTAGAAAAAGTGTACAGCGCCAGCAGACAATGAATTTTCAGCACTAAAAAAACGAAACTTCATTAACAGCTAAACCAAACGTTTCCAATGTAAATTTCCACATTTATAGAGTGTAAAAAGGCATCCTGAAGCCTGGGAAGTCATTAATTTGATTGTCCAGTATTTCCCTTATGAGATAATGCCTCACATAGCAAATGTGTACAGTGCGAGCTGAAAATGCATTTTCAGCACTAAAAAACCAAACTTTTATAACAGCTAAACCAAACGTTTCCAATATAAATTTCCACCTTTATATAGTGTAGAAAGGCATCCTGAAGCCTGGAAAGTCATTAATTTGATTGTCCAGTATTTCCTTCATGAGATATTGCAACACTTAGAAAAAGTGTACAGCGCCAGCAGACAATGAATTTTCAGCACTAAAAAAACGAAACTTCATTAACAGCTAAACCAAACGTTTCCAATGTAAATTTCCACATTTATAGAGTGTAAAAAGGCATCCTGAAGCCTGGGAAGTCATTAATTTGATTGTCCAGTATTTCCCTTATGAGATAATGCCTCACATAGCAAATGTGTACAGTGCGAGCTGAAAATGCATTTACAGCACTAAAAAAACAAACTTTTATAACAGCTAAACGAAACGTTTCCAATGTAAATTTCCACCTTTATATAGTGTAGAAAGGCATCCTGAAGCCTGGAAAGTCATTAATTTGATTGTCCAGTATTTCCTTCATGAGATATTGCAACACTTAGAAAAAGTGTACAGCGCCAGCAGACAATGAATTTTCAGCACTAAATAAACGAAACTTCATTAACAGCTAAAGTAAACGTTTCCAATGTAAATTTCCACCTTTATATAGTGTAAAAAGACATCCTGAAGCCTGGGCAGTCATTAATTTGATTGTCCAATATTTCCCTTATGAGATAATGCCTCTCATAGCAAATGTGTACAGTGCGAGCTGAAAATGCATTTACAGCACTAAAAAAACAAACTTTTATAACAGCTAAACCAAACGTTTCCAATGTAAATTTCCACCTTTATATAGTGTAAAAAGACATCCTGAAGCCTGGGCAGTCATTAATTTGATTGTCCAATATTTCCCTTATGAGATAATGCCTCTCATAGCAAATGTGTACAGTGCGAGCTGAAAATGCATTTACAGCACTAAAAAACCAAACTTTTATAACAGCTAAACCAAACGTTTCCAATGTAAATTTCCACCTTTATATAGTGTAGAAAGGCATCCTGAAGCCTGGAAAGTCATTAATTTGATTGTCCAGTATTTCCTTCATGAGATATTGCAACACTTAGAAAAAGTGTACAGCGCCAGCAGACAATGAATTTTCAGCACTAAAAAAAACGAAACTTCATTAACAGCTAAACCAAACGTTTCCAATGTAAATTTCCACATTTATAGAGTGTAAAAAGGCATCCTGAAGCCTGGGAAGTCATTAATTTGATTGTCCAGTATTTCCCTTATGAGATAATGCCTCACATAGCAAATGTGTACAGTGCGAGCTGAAAATGCATTTACAGCACTAAAAAAACAAACTTTTATAACAGCTAAACCAAACGTTTCCAATGTAAATTTCCACCTTTATATAGTGTAGAAAGGCATCCTGAAGCCTGGAAAGTCATTAATTTGATTGTCCAGTATTTCCTTCATGAGATATTGCAACACTTAGAAAAAGTGTACAGCGCCAGCAGACAATGAATTTTCAGCACTAAATAAACGAAACTTCATTAACAGCTAAACTAAACGTTTCCAATGTAAATTTCCACCTTTATATAGTGTAAAAATACATCCTGAAGCCTGGGCAGCCATTAATTTGATTGTCCAATATTTCCCTTATGAGATAATGCCTCTCATAGCAAATGTGTACAGCGCGAGCTGAAAATGCATTTACAGCACTAAAAAAACAAACTTTTATAACAGCTAAACCAAACGTTTCCAATGTAAATTTCCACCTTTATATAGTGTAAAAAGACATCCTGAAGCCTGGGCAGTCATTAATTTGATTGTCCAATATTTCCCTTATGAGATAATGCCTCTCATAGCAAATGTGTACAGCGCGAGCTGAAAATGCATTTACAGCACTAAAAAAACAAACTTTTATAACAGCTAAACCAAACGTTTCCAATGTAAATTTCCACCTTTATATAGTGTAGAAAGGCATCCTGAAGCCTGGAAAGTCATTAATTTGATTGTCCAGTATTTCCTTCATGAGATATTGCAACACTTAGAAAAAGTGTACAGCGCCAGCAGACAATGAATTTTCAGCACTAAAAAAACGAAACTTCATTAACAGCTAAACCAAACGTTTCCAATGTAAATTTCCACATTTATAGAGTGTAAAAAGGCATCCTGAAGCCTGGGAAGTCATTAATTTGATTGTCCAGTATTTCCCTTATGAGATAATGCCTCACATAGCAAATGTGTACAGTGCGAGCTGAAAATGCATTTACAGCACTAAAAAAACAAACTTTTATAACAGCTAAACGAAACGTTTCCAATGTAAATTTCCACCTTTATATAGTGTAGAAAGGCATCCTGAAGCCTGGAAAGTCATTAATTTGATTGTCCAGTATTTCCTTCATGAGATATTGCAACACTTAGAAAAAGTGTACAGCGCCAGCAGACAATGAATTTTCAGCACTAAATAAACGAAACTTCATTAACAGCTAAAGTAAACGTTTCCAATGTAAATTTCCACCTTTATATAGTGTAGAAAGGCATCCTGAAGCCTGGAAAGTCATTAATTTGATTGTCCAGTATTTCCTTCATGAGATATTGCAACACTTAGAAAAAGTGTACAGCGCCAGCAGACAATGAATTTTCAGCACTAAAAAAAACGAAACTTCATTAACAGCTAAACCAAACGTTTCCAATGTAAATTTCCAACTTTATATAGTGTAGAAAGGCATCCTGAAGCCTGGAAAGTCATTAATTTGATTGTCCAGTATTTCCTTCATGAGATATTGCAACACTTAGAAAAAGTGTACAGCGCCAGCAGACAATGAATTTTCAGCACTAAAAAAACGAAACTTCATTAACAGCTAAACCAAACGTTTCCAATGTAAATTTCCACATTTATAGAGTGTAAAAAGGCATCCTGAAGCCTGGGAAGTCATTAATTTGATTGTCCAGTATTTCCCTTATGAGATAATGCCTCACATAGCAAATGTGTACAGTGCGAGCTGAAAATGCATTTTCAGCACTAAAAAACCAAACTTTTATAACAGCTAAACCAAACGTTTCCAATGTAAATTTCCACCTTTATATAGTGTAAAAAGACATCCTGAAGCCTGGGCAGTCATTAATTTGATTGTCCAATATTTCCCTTATGAGATAATGCCTCTCATAGCAAATGTGTACAGCGCGAGCTGAAAATGCATTTACAGCACTAAAAAACCAAACTTTTATAACAGCTAAACCAAACGTTTCAAATGTAAATTTCCACCTTTATATAGTGTAGAAAGGCATCCTGAAGCATGGAAAGTCATTAATTTGATTATCCAGTATTTCCCTTATGAGATAATGCCTCACATAGCAAATGTGTACAGTGCGAGCTGAAAATGCATTTTCAGCACTAAAAAAAACAAACTTTTATAACAGCTAAACCAAACGTTTCCAATGTAAATTTCCACCTTTATATAGTGTAGAAAGGCATCCTGAAGCCTGGAAAGTCATTAATTTGATTGTCAAGTATTTCCTTCATGAGATATTGCAACACTTAGAAAAAGTGTACAGCGCCAGCAGACAATGAATTTTCAGCACTAAAAAAACGAAACTTCATTAACAGCTAAACCAAACGTTTCCAATGTAAATTTCCACATTTATAGAGTGTAAAAAGGCATCCTGAAGCCTGGGAAGTCATTAATTTGATTGTCCAGTATTTCCCTTATGAGATAATGCCTCACATAGCAAATGTGTACAGTGCGAGCTGAAAATGCATTTTCAGCACTAAAAAACCAAACTTTTATAACAGCTAAACCAAACGTTTCCAATATAAATTTCCACCTTTATATAGTGTAGAAAGGCATCCTGAAGCCTGGAAAGTCATTAATTTGATTGTCCAGTATTTCCTTCATGAGATATTGCAACACTTAGAAAAAGTGTACAGCGCCAGCAGACAATGAATTTTCAGCACTAAAAAAACGAAACTTCATTAACAGCTAAACCAAACGTTTCCAATGTAAATTTCCACATTTATAGAGTGTAAAAAGGCATCCTGAAGCCTGGGAAGTCATTAATTTGATTGTCCAGTATTTCCCTTATGAGATAATGCCTCACATAGCAAATGTGTACAGTGCGAGCTGAAAATGCATTTACAGCACTAAAAAAACAAACTTTTATAACAGCTAAACGAAACGTTTCCAATGTAAATTTCCACCTTTATATAGTGTAGAAAGGCATCCTGAAGCCTGGAAAGTCATTAATTTGATTGTCCAGTATTTCCTTCATGAGATATTGCAACACTTAGAAAAAGTGTACAGCGCCAGCAGACAATGAATTTTCAGCACTAAATAAACGAAACTTCATTAACAGCTAAAGTAAACGTTTCCAATGTAAATTTCCACCTTTATATAGTGTAAAAAGACATCCTGAAGCCTGGGCAGTCATTAATTTGATTGTCCAATATTTCCCTTATGAGATAATGCCTCTCATAGCAAATGTGTACAGTGCGAGCTGAAAATGCATTTACAGCACTAAAAAAACAAACTTTTATAACAGCTAAACCAAACGTTTCCAATGTAAATTTCCACCTTTATATAGTGTAAAAAGACATCCTGAAGCCTGGGCAGTCATTAATTTGATTGTCCAATATTTCCCTTATGAGATAATGCCTCTCATAGCAAATGTGTACAGTGCGAGCTGAAAATGCATTTACAGCACTAAAAAACCAAACTTTTATAACAGCTAAACCAAACGTTTCCAATGTAAATTTCCACCTTTATATAGTGTAGAAAGGCATCCTGAAGCCTGGAAAGTCATTAATTTGATTGTCCAGTATTTCCTTCATGAGATATTGCAACACTTAGAAAAAGTGTACAGCGCCAGCAGACAATGAATTTTCAGCACTAAAAAAAACGAAACTTCATTAACAGCTAAACCAAACGTTTCCAATGTAAATTTCCACATTTATAGAGTGTAAAAATGCATCCTGAAGCCTGGGAAGTCATTAATTTGATTGTCCAGTATTTCCCTTATGAGATAATGCCTCACATAGCAAATGTGTACAGTGCGAGCTGAAAATGCATTTACAGCACTAAAAAAACAAACTTTTATAACAGCTAAACCAAACGTTTCCAATGTAAATTTCCACCTTTATATAGTGTAGAAAGGCATCCTGAAGCCTGGAAAGTCATTAATTTGATTGTCCAGTATTTCCTTCATGAGATATTGCAACACTTAGAAAAAGTGTACAGCGCCAGCAGACAATGAATTTTCAGCACTAAATAAACGAAACTTCATTAACAGCTAAAGTAAACGTTTCCAATGTAAATTTCCACCTTTATATAGTGTAAAAAGACATCCTGAAGCCTGGGCAGTCATTAATTTGATTGTCCAATATTTCCCTTATGAGATAATGCCTCTCATAGCAAATGTGTACAGTGCGAGCTGAAAATGCATTTACAGCACTAAAAAAACAAACTTTTATAACAGCTAAACCAAACGTTTCCAATGTAAATTTCCACCTTTATATAGTGTAAAAAGACATCCTGAAGCCTGGGCAGTCATTAATTTGATTGTCCAATATTTCCCTTATGAGATAATGCCTCTCATAGCAAATGTGTACAGCGCGAGCTGAAAATGCATTTACAGCACTAAAAAAACAAACTTTTATAACAGCTAAACCAAACGTTTCCAATGTAAATTTCCACCTTTATATAGTGTAGAAAGGCATCCTGAAGCCTGGAAAGTCATTAATTTGATTGTCCAGTATTTCCTTCATGAGATATTGCAACACTTAGAAAAAGTGTACAGCGCCAGCAGACAATGAATTTTCAGCACTAAAAAAAACGAAACTTCATTAACAGCTAAACCAAACGTTTCCAATGTAAATTTCCAACTTTATATAGTGTAGAAAGGCATCCTGAAGCCTGGAAAGTCATTAATTTGATTGTCCAGTATTTCCTTCATGAGATATTGCAACACTTAGAAAAAGTGTACAGCGCCAGCAGACAATGAATTTTCAGCACTAAAAAAACGAAACTTCATTAACAGCTAAACCAAACGTTTCCAATGTAAATTTCCACATTTATAGAGTGTAAAAAGGCATCCTGAAGCCTGGGAAGTCATTAATTTGATTGTCCAGTATTTCCCTTATGAGATAATGCCTCACATAGCAAATGTGTACAGTGCGAGCTGAAAATGCATTTTCAGCACTAAAAAACCAAACTTTTATAACAGCTAAACCAAACGTTTCCAATGTAAATTTCCACCTTTATATAGTGTAAAAAGACATCCTGAAGCCTGGGCAGTCATTAATTTGATTGTCCAATATTTCCCTTATGAGATAATGCCTCTCATAGCAAATGTGTACAGCGCGAGCTGAAAATGCATTTACAGCACTAAAAAACCAAACTTTTATAACAGCTAAACCAAACGTTTCAAATGTAAATTTCCACCTTTATATAGTGTAGAAAGGCATCCTGAAGCCTGGAAAGTCATTAATTTGATTATCCAGTATTTCCCTTATGAGATAATGCCTCACATAGCAAATGTGTACAGTGCGAGCTGAAAATGCATTTTCAGCACTAAAAAAAACAAACTTTTATAACAGCTAAACCAAACGTTTCCAATGTAAATTTCCACCTTTATATAGTGTAGAAAGGCATCCTGAAGCCTGGAAAGTCATTAATTTGATTGTCAAGTATTTCCTTCATGAGATATTGCAACACTTAGAAAAAGTGTACAGCGCCAGCAGACAATGAATTTTCAGCACTAAAAAAACGAAACTTCATTAACAGCTAAACCAAACGTTTCCAATGTAAATTTCCACATTTATAGAGTGTAAAAAGGCATCCTGAAGCCTGGGAAGTCATTAATTTGATTGTCCAATATTTCCTTCATGAGATATTGCAACACTTAGAAAAAGTGTACAGCGCCAGCAGACAATGAATTTTCAGCACTAAAAAAACGAAACTTCATTAACAGCTAAACTAAACGTTTCCAATGTAAATTTCCACCCTTATATAGTGTAAAAAGACATCCTGAAGCCTGGGCAGTCATTAATTTGATTGTCCAATATTTCCCTTATGAGATAATGCCTCTCATAGCAAATGTGTACAGCGCGAGCTGAAAATGCATTTACAGCACTAAAAAACCAAACTTTTATAACAGCTAAACCAACCGTTTCCAATGTAAATTTCCACCTTTATATAGTGTAGAAAGGCATCCTGAAGCCTGGAAAGTCATTAATTTGATTGTCCAGTATTTCCTTCATGAGATATTGCAACACTTAGAAAAAGTGTACAGCGCCAGCAGACAATGAATTTTCAGCACTAAAAAAACGAAACTTCATTAACAGCTAAACCAAACGTTTCCAATGTAAATTTCCACATTTATAGAGTGTAAAAAGGCATCCTGAAGCCTGGGAAGTCATTAATTTGATTGTCCAGTATTTCCCTTATGAGATAATGCCTCTCATAGCAAATGTGTACAGTGCGAGCTGAAAATGCATTTACAGCACTAAAAAAACAAACTTTTATAACAGCTAAACCAAACGTTTCCAATGTAAATTTCCACCTTTATATAGTGTAAAAAGACATCCTGAAGCCTGGGCAGTCATTAATTTGATTGTCCAATATTTCCCTTATGAGATAATGCCTCTCATAGCAAATGTGTACAGTGCGAGCTGAAAATGCATTTACAGCACTAAAAAACCAAACTTTTATAACAGCTAAACCAAACGTTTCCAATGTAAATTTCCACCTTTATATAGTGTAGAAAGGCATCCTGAAGCCTGGAAAGTCATTAATTTGATTGTCCAGTATTTCCTTCATGAGATATTGCAACACTTAGAAAAAGTGTACAGCGCCAGCAGACAATGAATTTTCAGCACTAAAAAAAACGAAACTTCATTAACAGCTAAACCAAACGTTTCCAATGTAAATTTCCACATTTATAGAGTGTAAAAAGGCATCCTGAAGCCTGGGAAGTCATTAATTTGATTGTCCAGTATTTCCCTTATGAGATAATGCCTCACATAGCAAATGTGTACAGTGCGAGCTGAAAATGCATTTACAGCACTAAAAAAACAAACTTTTATAACAGCTAAACCAAACGTTTCCAATGTAAATTTCCACCTTTATATAGTGTAGAAAGGCATCCTGAAGCCTGGAAAGTCATTAATTTGATTGTCCAGTATTTCCTTCATGAGATATTGCAACACTTAGAAAAAGTGTACAGCGCCAGCAGACAATGAATTTTCAGCACTAAATAAACGAAACTTCATTAACAGCTAAAGTAAACGTTTCCAATGTAAATTTCCACCTTTATATAGTGTAAAAAGACATCCTGAAGCCTGGGCAGTCATTAATTTGATTGTCCAATATTTCCCTTATGAGATAATGCCTCTCATAGCAAATGTGTACAGTGCGAGCTGAAAATGCATTTACAGCACTAAAAAAACAAACTTTTATAACAGCTAAACCAAACGTTTCCAATGTAAATTTCCACCTTTATATAGTGTAAAAAGACATCCTGAAGCCTGGGCAGTCATTAATTTGATTGTCCAATATTTCCCTTATGAGATAATGCCTCTCATAGCAAATGTGTACAGCGCGAGCTGAAAATGCATTTACAGCACTAAAAAAACAAACTTTTATAACAGCTAAACCAAACGTTTCCAATGTAAATTTCCACCTTTATATAGTGTAGAAAGGCATCCTGAAGCCTGGAAAGTCATTAATTTGATTGTCCAGTATTTCCTTCATGAGATATTGCAACACTTAGAAAAAGTGTACAGCGCCAGCAGACAATGAATTTTCAGCACTAAAAAAAACGAAACTTCATTAACAGCTAAACCAAACGTTTCCAATGTAAATTTCCAACTTTATATAGTGTAGAAAGGCATCCTGAAGCCTGGAAAGTCATTAATTTGATTGTCCAGTATTTCCTTCATGAGATATTGCAACACTTAGAAAAAGTGTACAGCGCCAGCAGACAATGAATTTTCAGCACTAAAAAAACGAAACTTCATTAACAGCTAAACCAAACGTTTCCAATGTAAATTTCCACATTTATAGAGTGTAAAAAGGCATCCTGAAGCCTGGGAAGTCATTAATTTGATTGTCCAGTATTTCCCTTATGAGATAATGCCTCACATAGCAAATGTGTACAGTGCGAGCTGAAAATGCATTTTCAGCACTAAAAAACCAAACTTTTATAACAGCTAAACCAAACGTTTCCAATGTAAATTTCCACCTTTATATAGTGTAAAAAGACATCCTGAAGCCTGGGCAGTCATTAATTTGATTGTCCAATATTTCCCTTATGAGATAATGCCTCTCATAGCAAATGTGTACAGCGCGAGCTGAAAATGCATTTACAGCACTAAAAAACCAAACTTTTATAACAGCTAAACCAAACGTTTCAAATGTAAATTTCCACCTTTATATAGTGTAGAAAGGCATCCTGAAGCCTGGAAAGTCATTAATTTGATTATCCAGTATTTCCCTTAGGAGATAATGCCTCACATAGCAAATGTGTACAGTGCGAGCTGAAAATGCATTTTCAGCACTAAAAAAAACAAACTTTTATAACAGCTAAACCAAACGTTTCCAATGTAAATTTCCACCTTTATATAGTGTAGAAAGGCATCCTGAAGCCTGGAAAGTCATTAATTTGATTGTCAAGTATTTCCTTCATGAGATATTGCAACACTTAGAAAAAGTGTACAGCGCCAGCAGACAATGAATTTTCAGCACTAAAAAAACGAAACTTCATTAACAGCTAAACCAAACGTTTCCAATGTAAATTTCCACATTTATAGAGTGTAAAAAGGCATCCTGAAGCCTGGGAAGTCATTAATTTGATTGTCCAGTATTTCCCTTATGAGATAATGCCTCACATAGCAAATGTGTACAGTGCGAGCTGAAAATGCATTTTCAGCACTAAAAAACCAAACTTTTATAACAGCTAAACCAAACGTTTCCAATATAAATTTCCACCTTTATATAGTGTAGAAAGGCATCCTGAAGCCTGGAAAGTCATTAATTTGATTGTCCAGTATTTCCTTCATGAGATATTGCAACACTTAGAAAAAGTGTACAGCGCCAGCAGACAATGAATTTTCAGCACTAAAAAAACGAAACTTCATTAACAGCTAAACCAAACGTTTCCAATGTAAATTTCCACATTTATAGAGTGTAAAAAGGCATCCTGAAGCCTGGGAAGTCATTAATTTGATTGTCCAGTATTTCCCTTATGAGATAATGCCTCACATAGCAAATGTGTACAGTGCGAGCTGAAAATGCATTTACAGCACTAAAAAAACAAACTTTTATAACAGCTAAACGAAACGTTTCCAATGTAAATTTCCACCTTTATATAGTGTAGAAAGGCATCCTGAAGCCTGGAAAGTCATTAATTTGATTGTCCAGTATTTCCTTCATGAGATATTGCAACACTTAGAAAAAGTGTACAGCGCCATCAGACAATGAATTTTCAGCACTAAATAAACGAAACTTCATTAACAGCTAAAGTAAACGTTTCCAATGTAAATTTCCACCTTTATATAGTGTAAAAAGACATCCTGAAGCCTGGGCAGTCATTAATTTGATTGTCCAATATTTCCCTTATGAGATAATGCCTCTCATAGCAAATGTGTACAGTGCGAGCTGAAAATGCATTTACAGCACTAAAAAAACAAACTTTTATAACAGCTAAACCAAACGTTTCCAATGTAAATTTCCACCTTTATATAGTGTAAAAAGACATCCTGAAGCCTGGGCAGTCATTAATTTGATTGTCCAATATTTCCCTTATGAGATAATGCCTCTCATAGCAAATGTGTACAGCGCGAGCTGAAAATGCATTTACAGCACTAAAAAACCAAACTTTTATAACAGCTAAACCAAACGTTTCCAATGTAAATTTCCACCTTTATATAGTGTAGAAAGGCATCCTGAAGCCTGGAAAGTCATTAATTTGATTGTCCAGTATTTCCTTCATGAGATATTGCAACACTTAGAAAAAGTGTACAGCGCCAGCAGACAATGAATTTTCAGCACTAAAAAAAACGAAACTTCATTAACAGCTAAACCAAACGTTTCCAATGTAAATTTCCACATTTATAGAGTGTAAAAAGGCATCCTGAAGCCTGGGAAGTCATTAATTTGATTGTCCAGTATTTCCCTTATGAGATAATGCCTCACATAGCAAATGTGTACAGTGCGAGCTGAAAATGCATTTACAGCACTAAAAAAACAAACTTTTATAACAGCTAAACCAAACGTTTCCAATGTAAATTTCCACCTTTATATAGTGTAGAAAGGCATCCTGAAGCCTGGAAAGTCATTAATTTGATTGTCCAGTATTTCCTTCATGAGATATTGCAACACTTAGAAAAAGTGTACAGCGCCAGCAGACAATGAATTTTCAGCACTAAATAAACGAAACTTCATTAACAGCTAAAGTAAACGTTTCCAATGTAAATTTCCACCTTTATATAGTGTAAAAAGACATCCTGAAGCCTGGGCAGTCATTAATTTGATTGTCCAATATTTCCCTTATGAGATAATGCCTCTCATAGCAAATGTGTACAGTGCGAGCTGAA
This sequence comes from Idiotropiscis lumnitzeri, assembly GCF_059441095.1. Classification (NCBI taxonomy): domain Eukaryota; kingdom Metazoa; phylum Chordata; class Actinopteri; order Syngnathiformes; family Syngnathidae; genus Idiotropiscis; species Idiotropiscis lumnitzeri. Next base: position 373,560 of record NW_028283702.1, read on the forward strand.
AATGCATTTACAGCACTAAAAAAACAAACTTTTATAACAGCTAAACCAAACGTTTCCAATGTAAATTTCCACCTTTATATAGTGTAAAAAGACATCCTGAAGCCTGGGCAGTCATTAATTTGATTGTCCAATATTTCCCTTATGAGATAATGCCTCTCATAGCAAATGTGTACAGCGCGAGCTGAAAATGCATTTACAGCACTAAAAAACCAAACTTTTATAACAGCTAAACCAAACGTTTCCAATGTAAATTTCCACCTTTATATAGTGTAGAAAGGCATCCTGAAGCCTGGAAAGTCATTAATTTGATTGTCCAGTATTTCCTTCATGAGATATTGCAACACTTAGAAAAAGTGTACAGCGCCAGCAGACAATGAATTTTCAGCACTAAAAAAAACGAAACTTCATTAACAGCTAAACCAAACGTTTCCAATGTAAATTTCCACATTTATAGAGTGTAAAAAGGCATCCTGAAGCCTGGGAAGTCATTAATTTGATTGTCCAGTATTTCCCTTATGAGATAATGCCTCTCATTGCAAATGTGTACAGCGCGAGCTGAAAATGCATTTTCAGCACTAAAAAACCAAACTTTTATAACACCTAAACCAAACGTTTCCAATGTAAATTTCCTCCTTTATATAGTGTAAAACGACATCCTGAAGCCTGGGCAGTCATTAATTTGATTGTCCAATATTTCCCTTATGAGATAATGCCTCTCATAGCAAATGTGTACAGCGCGAGCTGAAAATGCATTTACAGCACTAAAAAACCAAACTTTTATAAAAGCTAAACCAAACGTTTCCAATGTAAATTTCCACCTTTATATAGTGTAGAAAGGCATCCTGAAGCCTGGAAAGTCATTAATTTGATTGTCCAGTATTTCCTTCATGAGATATTGCAACATTTAGAAAAAGTGTACAGCGCCAGCAGACAATGAATTTTCAGCACTAAAAAAACGAAACTTCATTAACAGCTAAACTAAACGTTTCCAATGTAAATTTCCACCTTTATATAGTGTAAAAAGACATCCTGAAGCCCGGGCAGCCATTAATTTGATTGTCCAATATTTCCCTTATGAGATAATGCCTCTCATAGCAAATGTGTACAGCGCGAGCTGAAAATGCATTTACAGCACTAAAAAACCAAACTTTTATAACAGCTAAACCAAACGTTTCCAATGTAAATTTCCACCTTTATATAGTGTAAAAAGACATCCTGAAGCCTGGGCAGTCATTAATTTGATTGTCCAATATTTCCCTTATGAGATAATGCCTCTCATAGCAAATGTGTACAGCGCGAGCTGAAAATGCATTTACAGCACTAAAAAAACAAACTTTTATAACAGCTAAACCAAACGTTTCCAATGTAAATTTCCACCTTTATATAGTGTAGAAAGGCATCCTGAAGCCTGGAAAGTCATTAATTTGATTGTCCAGTATTTCCTTCATGAGATATTGCAACACTTAGAAAAAGTGTACAGCGCCAGCAGACAATGAATTTTCAGCACTAAAAAAACGAAACTTCATTAACAGCTAAACTAAATGTTTCCAATGTAAATTTCCACCTTTATATAGTGTAAAAAGACATCCTGAAGCCTGGGCAGTCATTAATTTGATTGTCCAATATTTCCCTTATGAGATAATGCCTCTCATAGCAAATGTGTACAGCGCGAGCTGAAAATGCATTTACAGCACTAAAAAACCAAACTTTTATAACAGCTAAACCAAACGTTTCCAATGTAAATTTCCACCTTTATATAGTGTAGAAAGGCATCCTGAAGCCTGGAAAGTCATTAATTTGATTGTCCAGTATTTCCTTCATGAGATATTGCAACACTTAGAAAAAGTGTACAGCGCCAGCAGACAATGAATTTTCAGCACTAAAAAAACGAAACTTCATTAACAGCTAAACTAAATGTTTCCAATGTAAATTTCCACCTTTATATAGTGTAAAAAGACATCCTGAAGCCTGGGCAGTCATTAATTTGATTGTCCAATATTTCCCTTATGAGATAATGCCTCTCATAGCAAATGTGTACAGTGCGAGCTGAAAATGCATTTACAGCACTAAAAAAACAAACTTTTATAACAGCTAAACCAAACGTTTCCAATGTAAATTTCCACCTTTATATAGTGTAAAAAGACATCCTGAAGCCTGGGCAGTCATTAATTTGATTGTCCAATATTTCCCTTATGAGATAATGCCTCTCATAGCAAATGTGTACAGCGCGAGCTGAAAATGCATTTACAGCACTAAAAAACCAAACTTTTATAACAGCTAAACCAAACGTTTCCAATGTAAATTTCCACCTTTATATAGTGTAGAAAGGCATCCTGAAGCCTGGAAAGTCATTAATTTGATTGTCCAGTATTTCCTTCATGAGATATTGCAACACTTAGAAAAAGTGTACAGCGCCAGCAGACAATGAATTTTCAGCACTAAAAAAAACGAAACTTCATTAACAGCTAAACCAAACGTTTCCAATGTAAATTTCCACATTTATAGAGTGTAAAAAGGCATCCTGAAGCCTGGGAAGTCATTAATTTGATTGTCCAGTATTTCCCTTATGAGATAATGCCTCTCATTGCAAATGTGTACAGCGCGAGCTGAAAATGCATTTTCAGCACTAAAAAACCAAACTTTTATAACACCTAAACCAAACGTTTCCAATGTAAATTTCCTCCTTTATATAGTGTAAAACGACATCCTGAAGCCTGGGCAGTCATTAATTTGATTGTCCAATATTTCCCTTATGAGATAATGCCTCTCATAGCAAATGTGTACAGCGCGAGCTGAAAATGCATTTACAGCACTAAAAAACCAAACTTTTATAAAAGCTAAACCAAACGTTTCCAATGTAAATTTCCACCTTTATATAGTGTAGAAAGGCATCCTGAAGCCTGGAAAGTCATTAATTTGATTGTCCAGTATTTCCTTCATGAGATATTGCAACATTTAGAAAAAGTGTACAGCGCCAGCAGACAATGAATTTTCAGCACTAAAAAAACGAAACTTCATTAACAGCTAAACTAAACGTTTCCAATGTAAATTTCCACCTTTATATAGTGTAAAAAGACATCCTGAAGCCCGGGCAGCCATTAATTTGATTGTCCAATATTTCCCTTATGAGATAATGCCTCTCATAGCAAATGTGTACAGCGCGAGCTGAAAATGCATTTACAGCACTAAAAAACCAAACTTTTATAACAGCTAAACCAAACGTTTCCAATGTAAATTTCCACCTTTATATAGTGTAAAAAGACATCCTGAAGCCTGGGCAGTCATTAATTTGATTGTCCAATATTTCCCTTATGAGATAATGCCTCTCATAGCAAATGTGTACAGCGCGAGCTGAAAATGCATTTACAGCACTAAAAAAACAAACTTTTATAACAGCTAAACCAAACGTTTCCAATGTAAATTTCCACCTTTATATAGTGTAGAAAGGCATCCTGAAGCCTGGAAAGTCATTAATTTGATTGTCCAGTATTTCCTTCATGAGATATTGCAACACTTAGAAAAAGTGTACAGCGCCAGCAGACAATGAATTTTCAGCACTAAAAAAACGAAACTTCATTAACAGCTAAACTAAATGTTTCCAATGTAAATTTCCACCTTTATATAGTGTAAAAAGACATCCTGAAGCCTGGGCAGTCATTAATTTGATTGTCCAATATTTCCCTTATGAGATAATGCCTCTCATAGCAAATGTGTACAGCGCGAGCTGAAAATGCATTTACAGCACTAAAAAACCAAACTTTTATAACAGCTAAACCAAACGTTTCCAATGTAAATTTCCACCTTTATATAGTGTAAAAAGGCATCCTGAAGCCTGGAAAGTCTTTAATTTGATTGTCCAGTATTTCCTTCATGAGATATTGCAACACTTAGAAAAAGTGTACAGCGCCAGCAGACAATGAATTTCCAGCACTAAAAAAACGAAACTTCATTAACAGCTAAACTAAACGTTTCCAATGTAAATTTCCACCTTTATATAGTGTAAAAAGACATCCTGAAGCCTGGGCAGTCATTAATTTGATTGTCCAATATTTCCCTTATGAGATAATGCCTCTCATAGCAAATGTGTACAGCGCGAGCTGAAAATGCATTTACAGCACTAAAAAACCAAACTTTTATAACAGCTAAACCAAACGTTTCCAATGTAAATTTCCACCTTTATATAGTGTAGAAAGGCATCCTGAAGCCTGGAAAGTCATTAATTTGATTGTCCAGTATTTCCTTCATGAGATATTGCAACACTTAGAAAAAGTGTACAGCGCCAGCAGACAATGAATTTTCAGCACTAAAAAAACGAAACTTCATTAACAGCTAAACCAAACGTTTCCAATGTAAATTTCCACATTTATAGAGTGTAAAAAGGCATCCTGAAGCCTGGGAAGTCATTAATTTGATTGTCCAGTATTTCCCTTATGAGATAATGCCTCTCATAGCAAATGTGTACAGCGCGAGCTGAAAATGCATTTACAGCACTAAAAAACCAAACTTTTATAACAGCTAAACCAAACGTTTCCAATGTAAATTTCCACCTTTATATAGTGTAAAAAGGCATCCTGAAGCCTGGAAAGTCTTTAATTTGATTGTCCAGTATTTCCTTCATGAGATATTGCAACACTTAGAAAAAGTGTACAGCGCCAGCAGACAATGAATTTCCAGCACTAAAAAAACGAAACTTCATTAACAGCTAAACTAAACGTTTCCAATGTAAATTTCCACCTTTATATAGTGTAAAAAGACATCCTGAAGCCTGGGCAGTCATTAATTTGATTGTCCAATATTTCCCTTATGAGATAATGCCTCTCATAGCAAATGTGTACAGCGCGAGCTGAAAATGCATTTACAGCACTAAAAAACCAAACTTTTATAACAGCTAAACCAAACGTTTCCAATGTAAATTTCCACCTTTATATAGTGTAGAAAGGCATCCTGAAGCCTGGAAAGTCATTAATTTGATTGTCCAGTATTTCCTTCATGAGATATTGCAACACTTAGAAAAAGTGTACAGCGCCAGCAGACAATGAATTTTCAGAACTAAAAAAACGAAACTTCATTAACAGCTAAACCAAACGTTTCCAATGTAAATTTCCACATTTATAGAGTGTAAAAAGGCATCCTGAAGCCTGGGAAGTCATTAATTTGATTGTCCAGTATTTCCCTTATGAGATAATGCCTCTCATAGCAAATGTGTACAGCGCGAGCTGAAAATGCATTTACAGCACTAAAAAACCAAACTTTTATAACAGCTAAACCAAACGTTTCCAATGTAAATTTCCACCTTTATATAGTGTAAAAAGGCATCCTGAAGCCTGGAAAGTCTTTAATTTGATTGTCCAGTATTTCCTTCATGAGATATTGCAACACTTAGAAAAAGTGTACAGCGCCAGCAGACAATGAATTTCCAGCACTAAAAAAACGAAACTTCATTAACAGCTAAACTAAACGTTTCCAATGTAAATTTCCACCTTTATATAGTGTAAAAAGACATCCTGAAGCCTGGGCAGTCATTAATTTGATTGTCCAATATTTCCCTTATGAGATAATGCCTCTCATAGCAAATGTGTACAGCGCGAGCTGAAAATGCATTTACAGCACTAAAAAACCAAACTTTTATAACAGCTAAACCAAACGTTTCCAATGTAAATTTCCACCTTTATATAGTGTAGAAAGGCATCCTGAAGCCTGGAAAGTCATTAATTTGATTGTCCAGTATTTCCTTCATGAGATATTGAAACACTTAGAAAAAGTGTACAGCGCCAGCAGACAATGAATTTTCAGAACTAAAAAAACGAAACTTCATTAACAGCTAAACCAAACGTTTCCAATGTAAATTTCCACATTTATAGAGTGTAAAAAGGCATCCTGAAGCCTGGGAAGTCATTAATTTGATTGTCCAGTATTTCCCTTATGAGATAATGCCTCACATAGCAAATGTGTACAGTGCGAGCTGAAAATGCATTTTCAGCACTAAAAAACCAAACTTTTATAACAGCTAAACCAAACGTTTCCAATGTAAATTTCCACCTTTAAATAGTGTAAAAAGACATCCTGAAGCCTGGGCAGTCATTAATTTGATTGTCCAGTATTTCCCTTATGAGATAATGCCTCACATAGCAAATGTGTACAGCGCGAGCTGAAAATGCATTTACAGCACTAAAAAAACAAACTTTTATAACAGCTAAACCAAACGTTTCCAATGTAAATTTCCACCTTTATATAGTGTAAAAAGACATCCTGAAGCCTGGGCAGTCATTAATTTGATTGTCCAATATTTCCCTTATGAGATAATGCCTCTCATAGCAAATGTGTACAGTGCGAGCTGAAAATGCATTTACAGCACTAAAAAAACAAACTTTTATAACAGCTAAACCAAACGTTTCCAATGTAAATTTCCACCTTTATATAGTGTAAAAAGACATCCTGAAGCCTGGGCAGTCATTAATTTGATTGTCCAATATTTCCCTTATGAGATAATGCCTCTCATAGCAAATGTGTACAGCGCGAGCTGAAAATGCATTTACAGCACTAAAAAACCAAACTTTTATAACAGCTAAACCAAACGTTTCCAATGTAAATTTCCACCTTTATATAGTGTAGAAAGGCATCCTGAAGCCTGGAAAGTCATTAATTTGATTGTCCAGTATTTCCTTCATGAGATATTGCAACACTTAGAAAAAGTGTACAGCGCCAGCAGACAATGAATTTTCAGCACTAAAAAAAACGAAACTTCATTAACAGCTAAACCAAACGTTTCCAATGTAAATTTCCACATTTATAGAGTGTAAAAAGGCATCCTGAAGCCTGGGAAGTCATTAATTTGATTGTCCAGTATTTCCCTTATGAGATAATGCCTCACATAGCAAATGTGTACAGTGCGAGCTGAAAATGCATTTACAGCACTAAAAAAACAAACTTTTATAACAGCTAAACCAAACGTTTCCAATGTAAATTTCCACCTTTATATAGTGTAGAAAGGCATCCTGAAGCCTGGAAAGTCATTAATTTGATTGTCCAGTATTTCCTTCATGAGATATTGCAACACTTAGAAAAAGTGTACAGCGCCAGCAGACAATGAATTTTCAGCACTAAATAAACGAAACTTCATTAACAGCTAAAGTAAACGTTTCCAATGTAAATTTCCACCTTTATATAGTGTAAAAAGACATCCTGAAGCCTGGGCAGTCATTAATTTGATTGTCCAATATTTCCCTTATGAGATAATGCCTCTCATAGCAAATGTGTACAGTGCGAGCTGAAAATGCATTTACAGCACTAAAAGACCAAACTTTTATAACAGCTAAACCAAACGTTTCCAATGTAAATTTCCACCTTTATATAGTGTAAAAAGACATCCTGAAGCCTGGGCAGTCATTAATTTGATTGTCCAATATTTCCCTTATGAGATAATGCCTCTCATAGCAAATGTGTACAGCGCGAGCTGAAAATGCATTTACAGCACTAAAAAACCAAACTTTTATAACAGCTTAACCAAACGTTTCCAATGTAAATTTCCACCTTTATATAGTGTAAAAAGGCATCCTGAAGCCTGGAAAGTCTTTAATTTGATTGTCCAGTATTTCCTTCATGAGATATTGCAACACTTAGAAAAAGTGTACAGCGCCAGCAGACAATGAATTTCCAGCACTAAAAAAACGAAACTTCATTAACAGCTAAACTAAACGTTTCCAATGTAAATTTCCACCTTTATATAGTGTAAAAAGACATCCTGAAGCCTGGGCAGTCATTAATTTGATTGTCCAATATTTCCCTTATGAGATAATGCCTCTCATAGCAAATGTGTACAGCGCGAGCTGAAAATGCATTTACAGCACTAAAAAACCAAACTTTTATAACAGCTAAACCAAACGTTTCCAATGTAAATTTCCACCTTTATATAGTGTAGAAAGGCATCCTGAAGCCTGGAAAGTCATTAATTTGATTGTCCAGTATTTCCTTCATGAGATATTGCAACACTTAGAAAAAGTGTACAGCGCCAGCAGACAATGAATTTTCAGCACTAAAAAAACGAAACTTCATTAACAGCTAAACCAAACGTTTCCAATGTAAATTTCCACATTTATAGAGTGTAAAAAGGCATCCTGAAGCCTGGGAAGTCATTAATTTGATTGTCCAGTATTTCCCTTATGAGATAATGCCTCTCATAGCAAATGTGTACAGCGCGAGCTGAAAATGCATTTACAGCACTAAAAAACCAAACTTTTATAACAGCTAAACCAAACGTTTCCAATGTAAATTTCCACCTTTATATAGTGTAAAAAGGCATCCTGAAGCCTGGAAAGTCTTTAATTTGATTGTCCAGTATTTCCTTCATGAGATATTGCAACACTTAGAAAAAGTGTACAGCGCCAGCAGACAATGAATTTCCAGCACTAAAAAAACGAAACTTCATTAACAGCTAAACTAAACGTTTCCAATGTAAATTTCCACCTTTATATAGTGTAAAAAGACATCCTGAAGCCTGGGCAGTCATTAATTTGATTGTCCAATATTTCCCTTATGAGATAATGCCTCTCATAGCAAATGTGTACAGCGCGAGCTGAAAATGCATTTACAGCACTAAAAAACCAAACTTTTATAACAGCTAAACCAAACGTTTCCAATGTAAATTTCCACCTTTATATAGTGTAGAAAGGCATCCTGAAGCCTGGAAAGTCATTAATTTGATTGTCCAGTATTTCCTTCATGAGATATTGCAACACTTAGAAAAAGTGTACAGCGCCAGCAGACAATGAATTTTCAGAACTAAAAAAACGAAACTTCATTAACAGCTAAACCAAACGTTTCCAATGTAAATTTCCACATTTATAGAGTGTAAAAAGGCATCCTGAAGCCTGGGAAGTCATTAATTTGATTGTCCAGTATTTCCCTTATGAGATAATGCCTCACATAGCAAATGTGTACAGTGCGAGCTGAAAATGCATTTTCAGCACTAAAAAAACAAACTTTTATAACAGCTAAACCAAACGTTTCCAATGTAAATTTCCACCTTTATATAGTGTAAAAAGACATCCTGAAGCCTGGGCAGTCATTAATTTGATTGTCCAGTATTTCCCTTATGAGATAATGCCTCACATAGCAAATGTGTACAGCGCGAGCTGAAAATGCATTTACAGCACTAAAAAAACAAACTTTTATAACAGCTAAACCAAACGTTTCCAATGTAAATTTCCACATTTATAGAGTGTAAAAATGCATCCTGAAGCCTGGGAAGTCATTAATTTGATTGTCCAGTATTTCCCTTATGAGATAATGCCTCACATAGCAAATGTGTACAGTGCGAGCTGAAAATGCATTTTCAGCACTAAAAAACCAAACTTTTATAACAGCTAAACCAAACGTTTCCAATGTAAATTTCCACCTTTATATAGTGTAAAAAGACATCCTGAAGCCTGGGCAGTCATTAATTTGATGGTCCAATATTTCCCTTATGAGATAATGCCTCTCATAGCAAATGTGTACAGCGCGAGCTGAAAATGCATTTACAGCACTAAAAAACCAAACTTTTATAACAGCTAAACCAAACGTTTCCAATGTAAATTTCCACCTTTATATAGTGTAAAAAGACATCCTGAAGCCTGGGCAGTCATTAATTTGATTGTCCAATATTTCCCTTATGAGATAATGCCTCTCATAGCAAATGTGTACAGCGCGAGCTGAAAATGCATTTACAGCACTAAAAAAACAAACTTTTATAACAGCTAAACCAAACGTTTCCAATGTAAATTTCCACCTTTATATAGTGTAGAAAGGCATCCTGAAGCCTGGAAAGTCATTAATTTGATTGTCCAGTATTTCCTTCATGAGATATTGCAACACTTAGAAAAAGTGTACAGCGCCAGCAGACAATGAATTTTCAGCACTAAAAAAACGAAACTTCATTAACAGCTAAACTAAATGTTTCCAATGTAAATTTCCACCTTTATATAGTGTAAAAAGACATCCTGAAGCCTGGGCAGTCATTAATTTGATTGTCCAATATTTCCCTTATGAGATAATGCCTCTCATAGCAAATGTGTACAGCGCGAGCTGAAAATGCATTTACAGCACTAAAAAACCAAACTTTTATAACAGCTAAACCAAACGTTTCCAATGTAAATTTCCACCTTTATATAGTGTAAAAAGGCATCCTGAAGCCTGGAAAGTCTTTAATTTGATTGTCCAGTATTTCCTTCATGAGATATTGCAACACTTAGAAAAAGTGTACAGCGCCAGCAGACAATGAATTTCCAGCACTAAAAAAACGAAACTTCATTAACAGCTAAACTAAACGTTTCCAATGTAAATTTCCACCTTTATATAGTCTAAAAAGACATCCTGAAGCCTGGGCAGTCATTAATTTGATTGTCCAGTATTTCCCTTATGAGATAATGCCTCACATAGCAAATGTGTACAGTGCGAGCTGAAAATGCATTTTCAGCACTAAAAAACCAAACTTTTATAACAGCTAAACCAAACGTTTCCAATGTAAATTTCCACCTTTATATAGTGTAAAAAGACATCCTGAAGCCTGGGCAGTCATTAATTTGATTGTCCAGTATTTCCCTTATGAGATAATGCCTCACATAGCAAATGTGTACAGCGCGAGCTGAAAATGCATTTACAGCACTAAAAAAACAAACTTTTATAACAGCTAAACCAAACGTTTCCAATGTAAATTTCCACATTTATAGAGTGTAAAAATGCATCCTGAAGCCTGGGAAGTCATTAATTTGATTGTCCAGTATTTCCCTTATGAGATAATGCCTCACATAGCAAATGTGTACAGTGCGAGCTGAAAATGCATTTTCAGCACTAAAAAACCAAACTTTTATAACAGCTAAACCAAACGTTTCCAATGTAAATTTCCACCTTTATATAGTGTAAAAAGACATCCTGAAGCCTGGGCAGTCATTAATTTGATTGTCCAATATTTCCCTTATGAGATAATGCCTCTCATAGCAAATGTGTACAGCGCGAGCTGAAAATGCATTTACAGCACTAAAAAACCAAACTTTTATAACAGCTAAACCAAACGTTTCCAATGTAAATTTCCACCTTTATATAGTGTAGAAAGGCATCCTGAAGCCTGGAAAGTCATTAATTTGATTGTCCAGTATTTCCTTCATGAGATATTGCAACACTTAGAAAAAGTGTACAGCGCCAGTAGACAATGAATTTTCAGCACTAAAAAAACGAAACTTCATTAACAGCTAAACTAAACGTTTCCAATGTAAATTTCCACCTTTATATAGTGTAAAAAGACATCCTGAAGCCTGGGCAGTCATTAATTTGATTGTCCAATATTTCCCTTATGAGATAATGCCTCTCATAGCAAATGTGTACAGCGCGAGCTGAAAATGCATTTACAGCACTAAAAAACCAAACTTTTATAACAGCTAAACCAAACGTTTCCAATGTAAATTTCCACCTTTATATAGTGTAGAAAGGCATCCTGAAGCCTGGAAAGTCATTAATTTGATTGTCCAGTATTTCCTTCATGAGATATTGCAACACTTAGAAAAAGTGTACAGCGCCAGTAGACAATGAATTTTCAGCACTAAAAAAACGAAACTTCATTAACAGCTAAACTAAACGTTTCCAATGTAAATTTCCACCTTTATATAGTGTAAAAAGACATCCTGAAGCCTGGGCAGTCATTAATTTGATTGTCCAATATTTCCCTTATGAGATAATGCCTCTCATAGCAAATGTGTACAGCGCGAGCTGAAAATGCATTTACAGCACTAAAAAACCAAACTTTTATAACAGCTAAACCAAACGTTTCCAATGTAAATTTCCACCTTTATATAGTGTAGAAAGGCATCCTGGAGCCTGGAAAGTCATTAATTTGATTGTCCAGTATTTCCTTCATGAGATATTGCAACACTTAGAAAAAGTGTACAGCGCCAGCAGACAATGAATTTTCAGCACTAAAAAAACCAAACTTTTATAACAGCTAAACCAAACGTTTCCAATGTAAATTTCCACCTTTATATAGTGTAAAAAGACATCCTGAAGCCTGGGCAGTCATTAATTTGATTGTCCAGTATTTCCCTTATGAGATAATGCCTCACATAGCAAATGTGTACAGCGCGAGCTGAAAATGCATTTACAGCACTAAAAAAACAAACTTTTATAACAGCTAAACCAAACGTTTCCAATGTAAATTTCCACCTTTATATAGTGTAGAAAGGCATCCTGAAGCCTGGAAAGTCATTAATTTGATTGTCCAGTATTTCCTACATGAGATATTGCAAAACTTAGAAAAAGTGTACAGCGCCAGCAGACAATGAATTTTCAGCACTAAAAAAACGAAACTTCATTAACAGCTAAACCAAACGTTTCCAATGTAAATTTCCACATTTATAGAGTGTAAAAAGGCATCCTGAAGCCTGGGAAGTCATTAATTTGATTGTCCAGTATTTCCTTCATGAGATATTGCAACACTTAGAAAAAGTGTACAGCGCCAGCAGACAATGAATTTTCAGCACTAAAAAAACGAAACTTCATTAACAGCTAAACCAAACGTTTCCAATGTAAATTTCCACATTTATAGAGTGTAAAAAGGCATCCTCAAGCCTGGGAAGTCATTAATTTGATTGTCCAGTATTTCCCTTATGAGATAATGCCTCACATAGCAAATGTGTACAGTGCGAGCTGAAAATGCATTTTCAGCACTAAAAAACCAAACTTTTATAACAGCTAAACCAAACGTTTCCAATGTAAATTTCCACCTTTATATAGTGTAAAAAGACATCCTGAAGCCTGGGCAGTCATTAATTTGATGGTCCAATATTTCCCTTATGAGATAATGCCTCTCATAGCAAATGTGTACAGCGCGAGCTGAAAATGCATTTACAGCACTAAAAAACCAAACTTTTATAACAGCTAAAAAACGTTTCCAATGTAAATTTCCACCTTTATATAGTGTAAAAAGACATCCTGAAGCCTGGGCAGTCATTAATTTGATTGTCCAATATTTCCCTTATGAGATAATGCCTCTCATAGCAAATGTGTACAGCGCGAGCTGAAAATGCATTTACAGCACTAAAAAAACAAACTTTTATAACAGCTAAACCAAACGTTTCCAATGTAAATTTCCACCTTTATATAGTGTAGAAAGGCATCCTGAAGCCTGGAAAGTCATTAATTTGATTGTCCAGTATTTCCTTCATGAGATATTGCAACACTTAGAAAAAGTGTACAGCGCCAGCAGACAATGAATTTTCAGCACTAAAAAAAACGAAACTTCATTAACAGCTAAACTAAACGTTTCCAATGTAAATTTCCACCTTTATATAGTGTAAAAAGACATCCTGAAGCCTGGGCAGTCATTAATTTGATTGTCCAATATTTCCCTTATGAGATAATGCCTCTCATAGCAAATGTGTACAGCGCGAGCTGAAAATGCATTTACAGCACTAAAAAACCAAACTTTTATAACAGCTAAACCAAACGTTTCCAATGTAAATTTCCACCTTTATATAGTGTAAAAAGGCATCCTGAAGCCTGGAAAGTCTTTAATTTGATTGTCCAGTATTTCCTTCATGAGATATTGCAACACTTAGAAAAAGTGTACAGCGCCAGCAGACAATGAATTTCCAGCACTAAAAAAACGAAACTTCATTAACAGCTAAACTAAACGTTTCCAATGTAAATTTCCACCTTTATATAGTGTAAAAAGACATCCTGAAGCCTGGGCAGTCATTAATTTGATTGTCCAGTATTTCCCTTATGAGATAATGCCTCACATAGCAAATGTGTACAGTGCGAGCTGAAAATGCATTTTCAGCACTAAAAAACCAAACTTTTATAACAGCTAAACCAAACGTTTCCAATGTAAATTTCCACCTTTATATAGTGTAAAAAGACATCCTGAAGCCTGGGCAGTCATTAATTTGATTGTCCAGTATTTCCCTTATGAGATAATGCCTCACATAGCAAATGTGTACAGCGCGAGCTGAAAATGCATTTACAGCACTAAAAAAACAAACTTTTATAACAGCTAAACCAAACGTTTCCAATGTAAATTTCCACATTTATAGAGTGTAAAAATGCATCCTGAAGCCTGGGAAGTCATTAATTTGATTGTCCAGTATTTCCCTTATGAGATAATGCCTCACATAGCAAATGTGTACAGTGCGAGCTGAAAATGCATTTTCAGCACTAAAAAACCAAACTTTTATAACAGCTAAACCAAACGTTTCCAATGTAAATTTCCACCTTTATATAGTGTAAAAAGACATCCTGAAGCCTGGGCAGTCATTAATTTGATTGTCCAATATTTCCCTTATGAGATAATGCCTCTCATAGCAAATGTGTACAGCGCGAGCTGAAAATGCATTTACAGCACTAAAAAACCAAACTTTTATAACAGCTAAACCAAACGTTTCCAATGTAAATTTCCACCTTTATATAGTGTAGAAAGGCATCCTGAAGCCTGGAAAGTCATTAATTTGATTGTCCAGTATTTCCTTCATGAGATATTGCAACACTTAGAAAAAGTGTACAGCGCCAGTAGACAATGAATTTTCAGCACTAAAAAAACGAAACTTCATTAACAGCTAAACTAAACGTTTCCAATGTAAATTTCCACCTTTATATAGTGTAAAAAGACATCCTGAAGCCTGGGCAGTCATTAATTTGATTGTCCAATATTTCCCTTATGAGATAATGCCTCTCATAGCAAATGTGTACAGCGCGAGCTGAAAATGCATTTACAGCACTAAAAAACCAAACTTTTATAACAGCTAAACCAAACGTTTCCAATGTAAATTTCCACCTTTATATAGTGTAGAAAGGCATCCTGGAGCCTGGAAAGTCATTAATTTGATTGTCCAGTATTTCCTACATGAGATATTGCAAAACTTAGAAAAAGTGTACAGCGCCAGCAGACAATGAATTTTCAGCACTAAAAAAACGAAACTTCATTAACAGCTAAACTAAACGTTTCCAATGTAAATTTCCACATTTATAGAGTGTAAAAAGGCATCCTGAAGCCTGGGAAGTCATTAATTTGATTGTCCAGTATTTCCCTTATGAGATAATGCCTCACATAGCAAATGTGTACAGTGCGAGCTGAAAATGCATTTTCAGCACTAAAAAACCAAACTTATATAACACCTAAACCAAACGTTTCCAATGTAAATTTCCACCTTTATATAGTGTAAAAAGACATCCTGAAACCTGGGCAGTCATTAATTTGATTGTCCAATATTTCCCTTATGAGATAATGCCTCTCATAGCAAATGTGTACAGCGCGAGCTGAAAATGCATTTACAGCACTAAAAAACCAAACTTTTATAACAGCTAAACCAAACGTTTCCAATGTAAATTTCCACCTTTATATAGTGTAAAAAGACATCCTGAAGCCTGGGCAGTCATTAATTTGATTGTCCAATATTTCCCTTATGAGATAATGCCTCTCATAGCAAATGTGTACAGCGCGAGCTGAAAATGCATTTTCAGCACTAAAAAACCAAACTTTTATCACAGCTAAACCAAACGTTTCAAATGTAAATTTCCACCTTTATATAGTGTAAAAAGACATCCTGAAGCCTGGGCAGTCATTAATTTGATTGTCCAATATTTCCCTTATGAGATAATGCCTCTCATAGCAAATGTGTACAGTGCGAGCTGAAAATGCATTTACAGCACTAAAAAAACAAACTTTTATAACAGCTAAACCAAACGTTTCCAATGTAAATTTCCACCTTTATATAGTGTAAAAAGACATCCTGAAGCCTGGGCAGTCATTAATTTGATTGTCCAATATTTCCCTTATGAGATAATGCCTCTCATAGCAAATGTGTACAGTGCGAGCTGAAAATGCATTTACAGCACTAAAAAAACAAACTTTTATAACAGCTAAACCAAACGTTTCCAATGTAAATTTCCACCTTTATATAGTGTAAAAAGACATCCTGAAGCCTGGGCAGTCATTAATTTGATTGTCCAATATTTCCCTTATGAGATAATGCCTCTCATAGCAAATGTGTACAGCGCGAGCTGAAAATGCATTTACAGCACTAAAAAACCAAACTTTTATAACAGCTAAACCAAACGTTTCCAATGTAAATTTCCACCTTTATATAGTGTAGAAAGGCATCCTGAAGCCTGGAAAGTCATTAATTTGATTGTCCAGTATTTCCTTCATGAGATATTGCAACACTTAGAAAAAGTGTACAGCGCCAGCAGACAATGAATTTTCAGCACTAAAAAAACGAAACTTCATTAACAGCTAAACCAAACGTTTCCAATGTAAATTTCCACATTTATAGAGTGTAAAAAGGCATCCTGAAGCCTGGGAAGTCATTAATTTGATTGTCCAGTATTTCCCTTATGAGATAATGCCTCACAGCAAATGTGTACAGTGCGAGCTGAAAATGCATTTACAGCACTAAAAAAACAAAATTTTATAACAGCTAAACCAAACGTTTCCAATGTAAATTTCCACCTTTATATAGTGTAGAAAGGCATCCTGAAGCCTGGAAAGTCATTAATTTGATTGTCCAGTATTTCCTTCATGAGATATTGCAACACTTAGAAAAAGTGTACAGCGCCAGCAGACAATGAATTTTCAGCACTAAATAAACGAAACTTCATTAACAGCTAAAGTAAACGTTTCCAATGTAAATTTCCACCTTTATATAGTGTAAAAAGACATCCTGAAGCCTGGGCAGTCATTAATTTGATTGTCCAATATTTCCCTTATGAGATAATGCCTTTCATAGCAAATGTGTACAGTGCGAGCTGAAAATGCATTTACAGCACTAAAAAAACAAACTTTTATAACAGCTAAACCAAACGTTTCCAATGTAAATTTCCACCTTTATATAGTGTAAAAAGACATCCTGAAGCCTGGGCAGTCATTAATTTGATTGTCCAATATTTCCCTTATGAGATAATGCCTCTCATAGCAAATGTGTACAGCGCGAGCTGAAAATGCATTTACAGCACTAAAAAACCAAACTTTTATAACAGCTAAACCAAACGTTTCCAATGTAAATTTCCACCTTTATATAGTGTAGAAAGGCATCCTGAAGCCTGGAAAGTCATTAATTTGATTGTCCAGTATTTCCTTCATGAGATATTGCAACACTTAGAAAAAGTGTACAGCGCCAGCAGACAATGAATTTTCAGCACTAAAAAAACGAAACTTCATTAACAGCTAAACCAAACGTTTCCAATGTAAATTTCCACATTTATAGAGTGTAAAAAGGCATCCTGAAGCCTGGGAAGTCATTAATTTGATTGTCCAGTATTTCCCTTATGAGATAATGCCTCACATAGCAAATGTGTACAGTGCGAGCTGAAAATGCATTTTCAGCACTAAAAAAACAAACTTATATAACACCTAAACCAAACGTTTCCAATGTAAATTTCCACCTTTATATAGTGTAAAAAGACATCCTGAAGCCTGGGCAGTCATTAATTTGATTGTCCAATATTTCCCTTATGAGATAATGCCTCTCATAGCAAATGTGTACAGCGCGAGCTGAAAATGCATTTACAGCACTAAAAAAACCAAACTTTTATAACAGCTAAACCAAACGTTTCCAATGTAAATTTCCACCTTTATATAGTGTAGAAAGGCATCCTGAAGCCTGGAAAGTCATTAATTTGATTGTCCAGTATTTCCTTCATGAGATATTGCAACATTTAGAAAAAGTGTACAGCGCCAGCAGACAATGAATTTTCAGCACTAAAAAAACGAAACTTCATTAACAGCTAAACTAAACGTTTCCAATGTAAATTTCCACCTTTATATAGTGTAAAAAGACATCCTGAAGCCCGGGCAGCCATTAATTTGATTGTCCAATATTTCCCTTATGAGATAATGCCTCTCATAGCAAATGTGTACAGCGCGAGCTGAAAATGCATTTACAGCACTAAAAAAACAAACTTTTATAACAGCTAAACCAAACGTTTCCAATGTAAATTTCTACCTTTATATAGTGTAGAAAGGCATCCTGAAGCCTGGAAAGTCATTAATTTGATTGTCCAGTATTTCCTTCATGAGATATTGCAACACTTAGAAAAAGTGTACAGCGCCAGCAGACAATGAATTTTCAGCACTAAAAAAACGAAACTTCATTAACAGCTAAACTAAACGTTTCCAATGTAAATTTCCACCTTTATATAGTGTAAAAAGACATTCTGAAGCCTGGGCAGTCATTAATTTGATTGTCCAATATTTCCCTTATGAGATAATGCCTCTCATAGCAAATGTGTACAGCGCGAGCTGAAAATGCATTTACAGCACTAAAAAACCAAACTTTTATAACAGCTAAACCAAACGTTTCCAATGTAAATTTCCACCTTTATATAGTGTAGAAAGGCATCCTGAAGCCTGGAAAGTCATTAATTTGATTGTCCAGTATTTCCTTCATGAGATATTGCAACACTTAGAAAAAGTGTACAGCGCCAGCAGACAATGAATTTTCAGCACTAAAAAAACGAAACTTCATTAACAGCTAAACCAAACGTTTCCAATGTAAATTTCCACATTTATAGAGTGTAAAAAGGCATCCTGAAGCCTGGGAAGTCATTAATTTGATTGTCCAGTATTTCCCTTCTGAGATAATGCCTCACATAGCAAATGTGTACAGTGCGAGCTGAAAATGCATTTTCAGCACTAAAAAAACAAACTTTTATAACAGCTAAACTAAACGTTTCCAATGTAAATTTCCACCTTTATATAGTGTAAAAAGACATCCTGAAGCCTGGGCAGTCATTAATTTGATTGTCCAATATTTCCCTTATGAGATAATGCCTCTCATAGCAAATGTGTACAGCGCGAGCTGAAAATGCATTTACAGCACTAAAAAAACAAACTTTTATAACAGCTAAACTAAACGTTTCCAATGTAAATTTCCACCTTTATATAGTGTAAAAAGACATCCTGAAGCCTGGGCAGTCATTAATTTGATTGTCCAATATTTCCCTTATGAGATAATGCCTCTCATAGCAAATGTGTACAGCGCGAGCTGAAAATGCATTTACAGCACTAAAAAACCAAACTTTTATAACAGCTAAACCAAACGTTTCCAATGTAAATTTCCACCTTTATATAGTGTAGAAAGGCATCCTGAAGCCTGGAAAGTCATTAATTTGATTGTCCAGTATTTCCTTCATGAGATATTGCAACACTTAGAAAAAGTGTACAGCGCCAGCAGACAATGAATTTTCAGCACTAAAAAAACGAAACTTCATTAACAGCTAAACCAAACGTTTCCAATGTAAATTTCCACATTTATAGAGTGTAAAAAGGCATCCTGAAGCCTGGGAAGTCATTAATTTGATTGTCCAGTATTTCCCTTATGAGATAATGCCTCACATAGCAAATGTGTACAGTGCGAGCTGAAAATGCATTTTCAGCACTAAAAAACCAAACTTTTATAACAGCTAAACCAAACGTTTCCAATGTAAATTTCCACCTTTATATAGTGTAAAAAGACATCCTGAAGCCTGGGCAGTCATTAATTTGATTGTCCAGTATTTCCCTTATGAGATAATGCCTCACATAGCAAATGTGTACAGCGCGAGCTGAAAATGCATTTACAGCACTAAAAAAACAAACTTTTATAACAGCTAAACTAAACGTTTCCAATGTAAATTTCCACCTTTATATAGTGTAAAAAGACATCCTGAAGCCTGGGCAGTCATTAATTTGATTGTCCAGTATTTCCCTTATGAGATAATGCCTGACATAGCAAATGTGTACAGCGCGAGCTGAAAATGCATTTACAGCACTAAAAAAACAAACTTTTATAACAGCTAAACTAAACGTTTCCAATGTAAATTTCCACCTTTATATAGTGTAGAAAGGCATCCTGAAGCCTGGAAAGTCATTAATTTTATTGTCCAGTATTTCATTCATGAGATATTGCAACACTTAGAAAAAGTGTACAGCGCCAGCAGACAATGAATTTTCAGCACTAAAAAAACGAAACTTCATTAACAGCTAAACCAAACGTTTCCAATGTAAATTTCCACATTTATAGAGTGTAAAAAGGCATCCTGAAGCCTGGGAAGTCATTAATTTGATTGTCCAGTATTTCCCTTATGAGATAATGCCTCACATAGCAAATGTGTACAGTGCGAGCTGAAAATGCATTTTCAGCACTAAAAAAACAAACTTTTATAACAGCTAAACTAAACGTTTCCAATGTAAATTTCCACCTTTATATAGTGTAAAAAGACATCCTGAAGCCTGGGCAGTCATTAATTTGATTGTCCAATATTTCCCTTATGAGATAATGCCTCTCATAGCAAATGTGTACAGCGCGAGCTGAAAATGCATTTACAGCACTAAAAAAACAAACTTTTATAACAGCTAAACTAAACGTTTCCAATGTAAATTTCCACCTTTATATAGTGTAAAAAGACATCCTGAAGCCTGGGCAGTCATTAATTTGATTGTCCAATATTTCCCTTATGAGATAATGCCTCTCATAGCAAATGTGTACAGCGCGAGCTGAAAATGCATTTACAGCACTAAAAACCCAAACTTTTATAACAGCTAAACCAAACGTTTCCAATGTAAATTTCCACCTTTATATAGTGTAGAAAGGCATCCTGAAGCCTGGAAAGTCATTAATTTGATTGTCCAGTATTTCCTTCATGAGATATTGCAACACTTAGAAAAGGTGTACAGCGCCAGCAGACAATGAATTTTCAGCACTAAAAAAACGAAACTTCATTAACAGCTAAACCAAACGTTTCCAATGTAAATTTCCACATTTATAGAGTGTAAAAATGCATCCTGAAGCCTGGGAAGTCATTAATTTGATTGTCCAGTATTTCCCTTATGAGATAATGCCTCACATAGCAAATGTGTACAGTGCAAGCTGAAAATGCATTTTCAGCACTAAAAAAACAAACTTTTATAACAGCTAAACCAAACGTTTCCAATGTAAATTTCCACCTTTATATAGTGTAAAAAGACATCCTGAAGCCTGGGCAGTCATTAATTTGATTGTCCAATATTTCCCTTATGAGATAATGCCTCTCATAGCAAATGTGTACAGCGCGAGCTGAAAATGCATTTACAGCACTAAAAAAACCAAACTTTTATAACAGCTAAACCAAACGTTTCCAATGTAAATTTCCACCTTTATATAGTGTAGAAAGGCACCCTGAAGCCTGGAAAGTCATTAATTTGATTGTCCAGTATTTCCTTCATGAGATATTGCAACACTTCGAAAAAGTGTACAGCGCCAGCAGACAATGAATTTTCAGCACTAAAAAAACGAAACTTCATTAACAGCTAAACCAAACGTTTCCAATGTAAATTTCCACATTTATAGAGTGTAAAAATGCATCCTGAAGCCTGGGCAGTCATTAATTTGATTGTCCAATATTTCCCTTATGAGATAATGCCTCTCATAGCAAATGTGTACAGCGCGAGCTGAAAATGCATTTACAGCACTAAAAAACCAAACTTTTATAACAGCTAAACCAAACGTTTCCAATGTAAATTTCCACCTTTATATAGTGTAGAAAGGCATCCTGAAGCCTGGAAAGTCATTAATTTGATTGTCCAGTATTTCCTTCATGAGATATTGCAACACTTAGAAAAAGTGTACAGCGCCAGTAGACAATGAATTTTCAGCACTAAAAAAACGAAACTTCATTAACAGCTAAACTAAACGTTTCCAATGTAAATTTCCACCTTTATATAGTGTAAAAAGACATCCTGAAGCCTGGGCAGTCATTAATTTGATTGTCCAATATTTCCCTTATGAGATAATTTCTCTCATAGCAAATGTGTACAGCGCGAGCTGAAAATGCATTTACAGCACTAAAAAACCAAACTTTTATAACAGCTAAACCAAACGTTTCCAATGTAAATTTCCACCTTTATATAGTGTAGAAAGGCATCCTGGAGCCTGGAAAGTCATTAATTTGATTGTCCAGTATTTCCTTCATGAGATATTGCAACACTTAGAAAAAGTGTACAGCGCCAGCAGACAATGAATTTTCAGCACTAAAAAAAACAAACTTTTATAACAGCTAAACCAAACGTTTCCAATGTAAATTTCCACCTTTATATAGTGTAAAAAGACATCCTGAAGCCTGGGCAGTCATTAATTTGATTGTCCAGTATTTCCCTTATGAGATAATGCCTCACATAGCAAATGTGTACAGCGCGAGCTGAAAATGCATTTACAGCACTAAAAAAACAAACTTTTATAACAGCTAAACCAAACGTTTCCAATGTAAATTTCCACCTTTATATAGTGTAGAAAGGCATCCTGAAGCCTGGAAAGTCATTAATTTGATTGTCCAGTATTTCCTACATGAGATATTGCAAAACTTAGAAAAAGTGTACAGCGCCAGCAGACAATGAATTTTCAGCACTAAAAAAACGAAACTTCATTAACAGCTAAACCAAACGTTTCCAATGTAAATTTCCACATTTATAGAGTGTAAAAAGGCATCCTGAAGCCTGGGAAGTCATTAATTTGATTGTCCAGTATTTCCCTTATGAGATAATGCCTCACATAGCAAATGTGTACAGCGCGAGCTGAAAATGCATTTACAGCACTAAAAAACCAAACTTTTATAACAGCTAAACCAAACGTTTCCAATGTAAATTTCCACCTTTATATAGTGTAGAAAGGCATCCTGAAGCCTGGAAAGTGATTAATTTGATTGTCCAGTATTTCCTTCATGAGATATTGCAACACTTAGAAAAAGTGTACAGCGCCAGCAGACAATGAATTTTCAGCACTAAAAAACCGAAACTTCATTAACAGCTAAACTAAACGTTTCCAATGTAAATTTCCACCTTTATATAGTGTAAAAAGACATCCTGAAGCCTGGGCAGTCATTAATTTGATTGTCCAATATTTCCCTTATGAGATAATGCCTCTCATAGCAAATGTGTACAGCGCGAGCTGAAAATGCATTTACAGCACTAAAAAAACAAACTTTTATAACAGCTAAACCAAACGTTTCCAATGTAAATTTCCACCTTTATATAGTGTAGAAAGGCATCCTGAAGCCTGGAAAGTCATTTATTTGATTGTCCAGTATATCCTTCATGAGATATTGCAACACTTAGAAAAAGTGTACAGCGCCAGCAGACAATGAATTTCCAGCACTAAAAAAACGAAACTTCATTAACAGCTAAACTAAACGTTTCCAATGTAAATTTCCACCTTTATATAGTGTAAAAAGACATCCTGAAGCCTGGGCAGTCATTAATTTGATTGTCCAATATTTCCCTTATGAGATAATGCCTCTCATAGCAAATGTGTACAGCGCGAGCTGAAAATGCATTTACAGCACTAAAAAACCAAACTTTTATAACAGCTAAACTAAACGTTTCCAATGTAAATTTCCACCTTTATATAGTGTAGAAAGGCATCCTGAAGCCTGGAAAGTCATTAATTTGATTGTCCAGTATTTCCTTCATGAGATATTGCAACACTTAGAAAAAGTGTACAGCGCCAGCAGACAATGAATTTTCAGCACTAAAAAAACGAAACTTCATTAACAGCTAAACCAAACGTTTCCAATGTAAATTTCCACATTTATAGAGTGTAAAAAGGCATCCTGAAGCCTGGGAAGTCATTAATTTGATTGTCCAGTATTTCCCTTATGAGATAATGCCTCACATAGTAAATGTGTACAGTGCGAGCTGAAAATGCATTTTCAGCACTAAAAAACCAAACTTTTATAACAGCTAAACCAAACGTTTCCAATGTAAATTTCCACCTTTATATAGTGTAAAAAGACATCCTGAAGCCTGGGCAGTCATTAATTTGATTGTCCAGTATTTCCCTTATGAGATAATGCCTCACATAGCAAATGTGTACAGCGCGAGCTGAAAATGCATTTACAGCACTAAAAAAACAAACTTTTATAACAGCTAAACTAAACGTTTCCAATGTAAATTTCCACCTTTATATAGTGTAAAAAGACATCCTGAAGCCTGGGCAGTCATTAATTTGATTGTCCAATATTTCCCTTATGAGATAATGCCTCTCATAGCAAATGTGTACAGCGCGAGCTGAAAATGCATTTACAGCACTAAAAACCCAAACTTTTATAACAGCTAAACCAAACGTTTCCAATGTAAATTTCCACCTTTATATAGTGTAGAAAGGCATCCTGAAGCCTGGAAAGTCATTAATTTGATTGTCCAGTATTTCCTACATGAGATATTGCAAAACTTAGAAAAAGTGTACAGCGCCAGCAGACAATGAATTTTCAGCACTAAAAAAACGAAACTTCATTAACAGCTAAACCAAACGTTTCCAATGTAAATTTCCACATTTATAGAGTGTAAAAAGGCATCCTGAAGCCTGGGAAGTCATTAATTTGATTGTCCAGTATTTCCCTTATGAGATAATGCCTCACATAGCAAATGTGTACAGCGCGAGCTGAAAATGCATTTACAGCACTAAAAAACCAAACTTTTATAACAGCTAAACCAAACGTTTCCAATGTAAATTTCCACCTTTATATAGTGTAGAAAGGCATCCTGAAGCCTGGAAAGTGATTAATTTGATTGTCCAGTATTTCCTTCATGAGATATTGCAACACTTAGAAAAAGTGTACAGCGCCAGCAGACAATGAATTTTCAGCACTAAAAAACCGAAACTTCATTAACAGCTAAACTAAACGTTTCCAATGTAAATTTCCACCTTTATATAGTGTAAAAAGACATCCTGAAGCCTGGGCAGTCATTAATTTGATTGTCCAATATTTCCCTTATGAGATAATGCCTCTCATAGCAAATGTGTACAGCGCGAGCTGAAAATGCATTTACAGCACTAAAAAACCAAACTTTTATAACAGCTAAACCAAACGTTTCCAATGTAAATTTCCACCTTTATATAGTGTAGAAAGGCATCCTGAAGCCTGGAAAGTCATTTATTTGATTGTCCAGTATATCCTTCATGAGATATTGCAACACTTAGAAAAAGTGTACAGCGCCAGCAGACAATGAATTTCCAGCACTAAAAAAACGAAACTTCATTAACAGCTAAACTAAACGTTTCCAATGTAAATTTCCACCTTTATATAGTGTAAAAAGACATCCTGAAGCCTGGGCAGTCATTAATTTGATTGTCCAATATTTCCCTTATGAGATAATGCCTCTCATAGCAAATGTGTACAGCGCGAGCTGAAAATGCATTTACAGCACTAAAAAACCAAACTTTTATAACAGCTAAACTAAACGTTTCCAATGTAAATTTCCACCTTTATATAGTGTAGAAAGGCATCCTGAAGCCTGGAAAGTCATTAATTTGATTGTCCAGTATTTCCTTCATGAGATATTGCAACACTTAGAAAAAGTGTACAGCGCCAGCAGACAATGAATTTTCAGCACTAAAAAAACGAAACTTCATTAACAGCTAAACCAAACGTTTCCAATGTAAATTTCCACATTTATAGAGTGTAAAAAGGCATCCTGAAGCCTGGGAAGTCATTAATTTGATTGTCCAGTATTTCCCTTATGAGATAATGCCTCACATAGTAAATGTGTACAGTGCGAGCTGAAAATGCATTTTCAGCACTAAAAAACCAAACTTTTATAACAGCTAAACCAAACGTTTCCAATGTAAATTTCCACCTTTATATAGTGTAAAAAGACATCCTGAAGCCTGGGCAGTCATTAATTTGATTGTCCAGTATTTCCCTTATGAGATAATGCCTCACATAGCAAATGTGTACAGCGCGAGCTGAAAATGCATTTACAGCACTAAAAAAACAAACTTTTATAACAGCTAAACTAAACGTTTCCAATGTAAATTTCCACCTTTATATAGTGTAAAAAGACATCCTGAAGCCTGGGCAGTCATTAATTTGATTGTCCAATATTTCCCTTATGAGATAATGCCTCTCATAGCAAATGTGTACAGCGCGAGCTGAAAATGCATTTACAGCACTAAAAACCCAAACTTTTATAACAGCTAAACCAAACGTTTCCAATGTAAATTTCCACCTTTATATAGTGTAGAAAGGCATCCTGAAGCCTGGAAAGTCATTAATTTGATTGTCCAGTATTTCCTTCATGAGATATTGCAACACTTAGAAAAGGTGTACAGCGCCAGCAGACAATGAATTTTCAGCACTAAAAAATCGAAACTTCATTAACAGCTAAACCAAACGTTTCCAATGTAAATTTCCACCTTTATATAGTGTAGAAAGGCATCCTGAAGCCTGGAAAGTCATTAATTTGATTGTCCAGTATTTCCTTCATGAGATATTGCAACACTTAGAAAAGGTGTACAGCGCCAGCAGACAATGAATTTTCAGCACTAAAAAAACGAAACTTCATTAACAGCTAAACCAAACGTTTCCAATGTAAATTTCCACATTTATAGAGTGTAAAAAGGCATCCTGAAGCCTGGGAAGTCATTAATTTGATTGTCCAGTATTTCCCTTATGAGATAATGCCTCACATAGCAAATGTGTACAGTTCGAGCTGAAAATGCATTTACAGCACTAAAAAACCAAACTTTTATAACAGCTAAACCAAACGTTTCCAATGTAAATTTCCACCTTTATATAGTGTAGAAAGGCATCCTGAAGCCTGGAAAGTCATTGATTTGATTGTCCAGTATTTCCTTCATGAGATATTGCAACACTTAGAAAAAGTGTACAGCGCCAGCAGACAATGAATTTTCAGCACTAAAAAAACGAAACTTCATTAACAGCTAAACTAAACGTTTCCAATGTAAATTTCCACCTTTATATAGAGTAAAAAGACATCCTGAAGCCTGGGCAGCCATTTATTTGATTGTCCAATATTTCCCTTATGAGATAATGCCTCTCATAGCAAATGTGTACAGCGCGAGCTGAAAATGCATTTACAGCACTAAAAAACCAAACTTTTATAACAGCTAAACCAAACGTTTCCAATGTAAATTTCCACCTTTATATAGTGTAAAAAGACATCCTGAAGCCTGGGCAGTCATTAATTTGATTGTCCAATATTTCCCTTATGAGATAATGCCTCTCATAGCAAATGTGTACAGCGCGAGCTGAAAATGCATTTACAGCACTAAAAAAACCAAACTTTTATAACAGCTAAACCAAACGTTTCCAATGTAAATTTCCACCTTTATATAGTGTAGAAAGGCACCCTGAAGCCTGGAAAGTCATTAATTTGATTGTCCAGTATTTCCTTCATGAGATATTGCAACACTTAGAAAAAGTGTACAGCGCCAGCAGACAATGAATTTTCAGCACTAAAAAAACGAAACTTCATTAACAGCTAAACCAAACGTTTCCAATGTAAATTTCCACATTTATAGAGTGTAAAAAGGCATCCTGAAGCCTGGGAAGTCATTAATTTGATTGTCCAGTATTTCCCTTATGAGATAATGCCTCACATAGCAAATGTGTACAGTGCGAGCTGAAAATGCATTTTCAGCACTAAAAAACCAAACTTTTATAACAGCTAAACCAAACGTTTCCAATGTAAATTTCCACCTTTATATAGTGTAAAAAGACATCCTGAAGCCTGGGCAGTCATTAATTCGATTGTCCAATATTTCCTTTATGAGATAATGCCTCTCATAGGCAAATGTATACAGCGCGAGCTGAAAATGCATTTACAGCACTAAAAAACCAAACTTTTATAACAGCTAAACCAAACTTTCCAATGTAAATTTCCACCTTTATATAGTGTAAAAAGGCATCCTGAAGCCTGGGAAGTCATTAATTTGATTGTCCAATATTTCCCTTATGAGATAATGCCTCTCATAGCAAATGTGTACAGCGCGAGCTGAAAATGCATTTACAGCACTAAAAAAACCAAACTTTTATAACAGCTAAACCAAACGTTTCCAATGTAAATTTCCACCTTTATATAGTGTAGAAAGGCACCCTGAAGCCTGGAAAGTCATTAATTTGATTGTCCAGTATTTCCTTCATGAGATATTGCAACACTTAGAAAAAGTGTACAGCGCCAGCAGACAATGAATTTTCAGCACTAAAAAAACGAAACTTCATTAACAGCTAAACCAAACGTTTCCAATGTAAATTTCCACATTTATAGAGTGTAAAAAGGCATCCTGAAGCCTGGGAAGTCATTAATTTGATTGTCCAGTATTTCCCTTATGAGATAATGCCTCACATAGCAAATGTGTACAGTGCGAGCTGAAAATGCATTTTCAGCACTAAAAAACCAAACTTTTATAACAGCTAAACCAAACGTTTCCAATGTAAATTTCCACCTTTATATAGTGTAAAAAGACATCCTGAAGCCTGGGCAGTCATTAATTCGATTGTCCAATATTTCCTTTATGAGATAATGCCTCTCATAGGCAAATGTATACAGCGCGAGCTGAAAATGCATTTACAGCACTAAAAAACCAAACTTTTATAACAGCTAAACCAAACTTTCCAATGTAAATTTCCACCTTTATATAGTGTAAAAAGGCATCCTGAAGCCTGGGAAGTCATTAATTTGATTGTCCAGTATTTCCCTTATGAGATAATGCCTCACATAGCAAATGTGTACAGTGCGAGCTGAAAATGCATTTTCAGCACTAAAAAACCAAACTTTTATAACAGCTAAACCAAACGTTTCCAATGTAAATTTCCACCTTTATATAGTGTAAAAAGACATCCTGAAGCCTGGGCAGTCATTAATTCGATTGTCCAATATTTCCTTTATGAGATAATGCCTCTCATAGCAAATGTGTACAGCGCGAGCTGAAAATGCATTTTCAGCACTAAAAAACCAAACTTTTATAACACCTAAACCAAACGTTTCCAATGTAAATTTCCTCCTTTATATAGTGTAAAAAGACATCCTGAAGCCTGGGCAGTCATTAATTTGATTGTCCAATATTTCCCTTATGAGATAATGCCTCTCATAGCAAATGTGTACAGTGCGAGCTGAAAATGCATTTTCAGCACTAAAAAACCAAACTTTTATAACAGCTAAACCAAACGTTTCCAATGTAAATTTCCACCTTTATATAGTGTAAAAAGACATCCTGAAGCCTGGGCAGTCATTAATTTGATTGTCCAATATTTCCCTTATGAGATAATGCCTCTCATAGCAAATGTGTACAGCGCGAGCTGAAAATGTGTGTGTTTATAAATGTGTAAAAATGCATTTGCAGCACTAAAAAACCAAACTTTTATAAAAGCTAAACCAAACGTTTCCAATGTAAATTTCCACCTTTATATAGTGTAGAAAGGCATCCTGAAGCCTGGAAAGTCATTAATTTGATTGTCCAGTATTTCCTTCATGAGATATTGCAACACTTAGAAAAAGTGTACAGCGCCAGCAGACAATGAATTTTCAGCACTAAAAAAACGAAACTTCATTAACAGCTAAACCAAACGTTTCCAATGTAAATTTCCACATTTATAGAGTGTAAAAAGGCATCCTGAAGCCTGGGAAGTCATTAATTTGATTGTCCAGTATTTCCCTTATGAGATAATGCCTCACATAGCAAATGTGTACAGTGCGAGCTGAAAATGCATTTTCAGCACTAAAAAACCAAACTTTTATAACAGCTAAACCAAACGTTTCCAATGTAAATTTCCACCTTTATATAGTGTAAAAAGACATCCTGAAGCCTGGGCAGTCATTAATTTGATTGTCCAGTATTTCCCTTATGAGATAATGCCTCACATAGCAAATGTGTACAGCGCGAGCTGAAAATGCATTTACAGCACTAAAAAAACAAACTTTTATAACAGCTAAACCAAACGTTTCCAATGTAAATTTCCACATTTATAGAGTGTAAAAATGCATCCTGAAGCCTGGGAAGTCATTAATTTGATTGTCCAGTATTTCCCTTATGAGATAATGCCTCACATAGCAAATGTGTACAGTGCGAGCTGAAAATGCATTTTCAGCACTAAAAAACCAAACTTTTATAACAGCTAAACCAAACGTTTCCAATGTAAATTTCCACCTTTATATAGTGTAAAAAGACATCCTGAAGCCTGGGCAGTCATTAATTTGATTGTCCAATATTTCCCTTATGAGATAATGCCTCTCATAGCAAATGTGTACAGCGCGAGCTGAAAATGCATTTACAGCACTAAAAAACCAAACTTTTATAACAGCTAAACCAAACGTTTCCAATGTAAATTTCCACCTTTATATAGTGTAGAAAGGCATCCTGAAGCCTGGAAAGTCATTAATTTGATTGTCCAGTATTTCCTTCATGAGATATTGCAACACTTAGAAAAAGTGTACAGCGCCAGTAGACAATGAATTTTCAGCACTAAAAAAACGAAACTTCATTAACAGCTAAACTAAACGTTTCCAATGTAAATTTCCACCTTTATATAGTGTAAAAAGACATCCTGAAGCCTGGGCAGTCATTAATTTGATTGTCCAATATTTCCCTTATGAGATAATGCCTCTCATAGCAAATGTGTACAGCGCGAGCTGAAAATGCATTTACAGCACTAAAAAAACCAAACTTTTATAACAGCTAAACCAAACGTTTCCAATGTAAATTTCCACCTTTATATAGTGTAGAAAGGCACCCTGAAGCCTGGAAAGTCATTAATTTGATTGTCCAGTATTTCCTTCATGAGATATTGCAACACTTAGAAAAAGTGTACAGCGCCAGCAGACAATGAATTTTCAGCACTAAAAAAACGAAACTTCATTAACAGCTAAACCAAACGTTTCCAATGTAAATTTCCACATTTATAGAGTGTAAAAAGGCATCCTGAAGCCTGGGAAGTCATTAATTTGATTGTCAAGTATTTCCCTTATGAGATAATGCCTCACATAGCAAATGTGTACAGTGCGAGCTGAAAATGCATTTTCAGCACTAAAAAAC
Source organism: Idiotropiscis lumnitzeri (assembly GCF_059441095.1). Taxonomy (NCBI): domain Eukaryota; kingdom Metazoa; phylum Chordata; class Actinopteri; order Syngnathiformes; family Syngnathidae; genus Idiotropiscis; species Idiotropiscis lumnitzeri. The sequence continues at coordinate 404,363 of NW_028283702.1, forward strand.
CAAACTTTTATAACAGCTAAACCAAACGTTTCCAATGTAAATTTCCACCTTTATATAGTGTAAAAAGACATCCTGAAGCCTGGGCAGTCATTAATTCGATTGTCCAATATTTCCTTTATGAGATAATGCCTCTCATAGGCAAATGTATACAGCGCGAGCTGAAAATGCATTTACAGCACTAAAAAACCAAACTTTTATAACAGCTAAACCAAACTTTCCAATGTAAATTTCCACCTTTATATAGTGTAAAAAGGCATCCTGAAGCCTGGGAAGTCATTAATTTGATTGTCCAGTATTTCCCTTATGAGATAATGCCTCACATAGCAAATGTGTACAGTGCGAGCTGAAAATGCATTTTCAGCACTAAAAAACCAAACTTTTATAACAGCTAAACCAAACGTTTCCAATGTAAATTTCCACCTTTATATAGTGTAAAAAGACATCCTGAAGCCTGGGCAGTCATTAATTTGATTGTCCAATATTTCCCTTATGAGATAATGCCTCTCATAGCAAATGTGTACAGCGCGAGCTGAAAATGCATTTACAGCACTAAAAAAACAAACTTTTATAACAGCTAAACCAAACGTTTCCAATGTAAATTTCCACCTTTATATAAGTGTAGAAAGGCATCCTGAAGCCTGGAAAGTCATTAATTTGATTGTCCAGTATTTCCTTCATGAGATATTGCAACACTTAGAAAAAGTGTACAGCGCCAGCAGACAATGAATTTTCAGCACTAAAAAAACGAAACTTCATTAACAGCTAAACTAAATGTTTCCAATGTAAATTTCCACCTTTATATAGTGTAAAAAGACATCCTGAAGCCTGGGCAGTCATTAATTTGATTGTCCAATATTTCCCTTATGAGATAATGCCTCTCATAGCAAATGTGTACAGCGCGAGCTGAAAATGCATTTACAGCACTAAAAAAACCAAACTTTTATAACAGCTAAACCAAACGTTTCCAATGTAAATTTCCACCTTTATATAGTGTAAAAAGGCATCCTGAAGCCTGGAAAGTCTTTAATTTGATTGTCCAGTATTTCCTTCATGAGATATTGCAACACTTAGAAAAAGTGTACAGCGCCAGCAGACAATGAATTTCCAGCACTAAAAAAACGAAACTTCATTAACAGCTAAACTAAACGTTTCCAATGTAAATTTCCACCTTTATATAGTGTAAAAAGACATCCTGAAGCCTGGGCAGTCATTAATTTGATTGTCCAATATTTCCCTTATGAGATAATGCCTCTCATAGCAAATGTGTACAGCGCGAGCTGAAAATGCATTTACAGCACTAAAAAAACAAACTTTTATAACAGCTAAACCAAACGTTTCCAATGTAAATTTCCACCTTTATATAGTGTAGAAAGGCATCCTGAAGCCAGGAAAGTCATTAATTTGATTGTCCAGTATTTCCTTCATGAGATATTGCAACACTTAGAAAAAGTGTACAGCGCCAGCAGACAATGAATTTTCAGCACTAAAAAAACGAAACTTCATTAACAGCTAAACCAAACGTTTCCAATGTAAATTTCCACATTTATAGAGTGTAAAAAGGCATCCTGAAGCCTGGGAAGTCATTAATTTGATTGTCCAGTATTTCCCTTATGAGATAATGCCTCACATAGCAAATGTGTACAGTGCGAGCTGAAAATGCATTTTCAGCACTAAAAAACCAAACTTTTATAACAGCTAAACCAAACGTTTCCAATGTAAATTTCCACCTTTATATAGTGTAAAAAGACATCCTGAAGCCTGGGCAGTCATTAATTTGATTGTCCAGTATTTCCCTTATGAGATAATGCCTCACATAGCAAATGTGTACAGCGCGAGCTGAAAATGCATTTACAGCACTAAAAAAACAAACTTTTATAACAGCTAAACCAAACGTTTCCAATGTAAATTTCCACCTTTATATAGTGTAGAAAGGCATCCTGAAGCCTGGAAAGTCATTAATTTGATTGTCCAGTATTTCCTACATGAGATATTGCAAAACTTAGAAAAAGTGTACAGCGCCAGCAGACAATGAATTTTCAGCACTAAAAAAACGAAACTTCATTAACAGCTAAACCAAACGTTTCCAATGTAAATTTCCACATTTATAGAGTGTAAAAAGGCATCCTGAAGCCTGGGAAGTCATTAATTTGATTGTCCAGTATTTCCCTTATGAGATAATGCCTCACATAGCAAATGTGCACAGTGCGAGCTGAAAATGCATTTTCAGCACTAAAAAACCAAACTTATATAACACCTAAACCAAACGTTTCCAATGTAAATTTCCACCTTTATATAGTGTAAAAAGACATCCTGAAACCTGGGCAGTCATTAATTTGATTGTCCAATATTTCCCTTATGAGATAATGCCTCTCATAGCAAATGTGTACAGCGCGAGCTGAAAATGCATTTACAGCACTAAAAAACCAAACTTTTATAACAGCTAAACCAAACGTTTCCAATGTAAATTTCCACCTTTATATAGTGTAAAAAGACATCCTGAAGCCTGGGCAGTCATTAATTTGATTGTCCAATATTTCCCTTATGAGATAATGCCTCTCATAGCAAATGTGTACAGCGCGAGCTGAAAATGCATTTTCAGCACTAAAAAACCAAACTTTTATAACAGCTAAACCAAACGTTTCAAATGTAAATTTCCACCTTTATATAGTGTAAAAAGACATCCTGAAGCCTGGGCAGTCATTAATTTGATTGTCCAATATTTCCCTTATGAGATAATGCCTCTCATAGCAAATGTGTACAGTGCGAGCTGAAAATGCATTTACAGCACTAAAAAAACAAACTTTTATAACAGCTAAACCAAACGTTTCCAATGTAAATTTCCACCTTTATATAGTGTAAAAAGACATCCTGAAGCCTGGGCAGTCATTAATTTGATTGTCCAATATTTCCCTTATGAGATAATGCCTCTCATAGCAAATGTGTACAGCGCGAGCTGAAAATGCATTTACAGCACTAAAAAACCAAACTTTTATAACAGCTAAACCAAACGTTTCCAATGTAAATTTCCACCTTTATATAGTGTAGAAAGGCATCCTGAAGCCTGGAAAGTCATTAATTTGATTGTCCAGTATTTCCTTCATGAGATATTGCAACACTTAGAAAAAGTGTACAGCGCCAGCAGACAATGAATTTTCAGCACTAAAAAAACGAAACTTCATTAACAGCTAAACCAAACGTTTCCAATGTAAATTTCCACATTTATAGAGTGTAAAAAGGCATCCTGAAGCCTGGGAAGTCATTAATTTGATTGTCCAGTATTTCCCTTATGAGATAATGCCTCACAGCAAATGTGTACAGTGCGAGCTGAAAATGCATTTACAGCACTAAAAAAACAAACTTTTATAACAGCTAAACCAAACGTTTCCAATGTAAATTTCCACCTTTATATAGTGTAGAAAGGCATCCTGAAGCCTGGAAAGTCATTAATTTGATTGTCCAGTATTTCCTTCATGAGATATTGCAACACTTAGAAAAAGTGTACAGCGCCAGCAGACAATGAATTTTCAGCACTAAATAAACGAAACTTCATTAACAGCTAAAGTAAACGTTTCCAATGTAAATTTCCACCTTTATATAGTGTAAAAAGACATCCTGAAGCCTGGGCAGTCATTAATTTGATTGTCCAATATTTCCCTTATGAGATAATGCCTCTCATAGCAAATGTGTACAGTGCGAGCTGAAAATGCATTTACAAGCACTAAAAAAACAAACTTTTATAACAGCTAAACCAAACGTTTCCAATGTAAATTTCCACCTTTATATAGTGTAAAAAGACATCCTGAAGCCTGGGCAGTCATTAATTTGATTGTCCAATATTTCCCTTATGAGATAATGCCTCTCATAGCAAATGTGTACAGCGCGAGCTGAAAATGCATTTACAGCACTAAAAAACCAAACTTTTATAACAGCTAAACCAAACGTTTCCAATGTAAATTTCCACCTTTATATAGTGTAGAAAGGCATCCTGAAGCCTGGAAAGTCATTAATTTGATTGTCCAGTATTTCCTTCATGAGATATTGCAACACTTAGAAAAAGTGTACAGCGCCAGCAGACAATGAATTTTCAGCACTAAAAAAACGAAACTTCATTAACAGCTAAACCAAACGTTTCCAATGTAAATTTCCACATTTATAGAGTGTAAAAAGGCATCCTGAAGCCTGGGAAGTCATTAATTTGATTGTCCAGTATTTCCCTTATGAGATAATGCCTCACATAGCAAATGTGTACAGTGCGAGCTGAAAATGCATTTTCAGCACTAAAAAACCAAACTTATATAACACCTAAACCAAACGTTTCCAATGTAAATTTCCACCTTTATATAGTGTAAAAAGACATCCTGAAGCCTGGGCAGTCATTAATTTGATTGTCCAATATTTCCCTTATGAGATAATGCCTCTCATAGCAAATGTGTACAGCGCGAGCTGAAAATGCATTTACAGCACTAAAAAAACCAAACTTTTATAACAGCTAAACCAAACGTTTCCAATGTAAATTTCCACCTTTATATAGTGTAAAAAGACATCCTGAAGCCTGGGCAGTCATTAATTTGATTGTCCAATATTTCCCTTATGAGATAATGCCTCTCATAGCAAATGTGTACAGCGCGAGCTGAAAATGCATTTTCAGCACTAAAAAACCAAACTTTTATAACAGCTAAACCAAACGTTTCAAATGTAAATTTCCACCTTTATATAGTGTAAAAAGACATCCTGAAGCCTGGGCAGTCATTAATTTGATTGTCCAATATTTCCCTTATGAGATAATGCCTCTCATAGCAAATGTGTACAGTGCGAGCTGAAAATGCATTTACAGCACTAAAAAAACAAACTTTTATAACAGCTAAACCAAACGTTTCCAATGTAAATTTCCACCTTTATATAGTGTAAAAAGACATCCTGAAGCCTGGGCAGTCATTAATTTGATTGTCCAATATTTCCCTTATGAGATAATGCCTCTCATAGCAAATGTGTACAGCGCGAGCTGAAAATGCATTTACAGCACTAAAAAACCAAACTTTTATAACAGCTAAACCAAACGTTTCCAATGTAAATTTCCACCTTTATATAGTGTAGAAAGGCATCCTGAAGCCTGGAAAGTCATTAATTTGATTGTCCAGTATTTCCTTCATGAGATATTGCAACACTTAGAAAAAGTGTACAGCGCCAGCAGACAATGAATTTTCAGCACTAAAAAAACGAAACTTCATTAACAGCTAAACCAAACGTTTCCAATGTAAATTTCCACATTTATAGAGTGTAAAAAGGCATCCTGAAGCCTGGGAAGTCATTAATTTGATTGTCCAGTATTTCCCTTATGAGATAATGCCTCACAGCAAATGTGTACAGTGCGAGCTGAAAATGCATTTACAGCACTAAAAAAACAAACTTTTATAACAGCTAAACCAAACGTTTCCAATGTAAATTTCCACCTTTATATAGTGTAGAAAGGCATCCTGAAGCCTGGAAAGTCATTAATTTGATTGTCCAGTATTTCCTTCATGAGATATTGCAACACTTAGAAAAAGTGTACAGCGCCAGCAGACAATGAATTTTCAGCACTAAATAAACGAAACTTCATTAACAGCTAAAGTAAACGTTTCCAATGTAAATTTCCACCTTTATATAGTGTAAAAAGACATCCTGAAGCCTGGGCAGTCATTAATTTGATTGTCCAATATTTCCCTTATGAGATAATGCCTCTCATAGCAAATGTGTACAGTGCGAGCTGAAAATGCATTTACAAGCACTAAAAAAACAAACTTTTATAACAGCTAAACCAAACGTTTCCAATGTAAATTTCCACCTTTATATAGTGTAAAAAGACATCCTGAAGCCTGGGCAGTCATTAATTTGATTGTCCAATATTTCCCTTATGAGATAATGCCTCTCATAGCAAATGTGTACAGCGCGAGCTGAAAATGCATTTACAGCACTAAAAAACCAAACTTTTATAACAGCTAAACCAAACGTTTCCAATGTAAATTTCCACCTTTATATAGTGTAGAAAGGCATCCTGAAGCCTGGAAAGTCATTAATTTGATTGTCCAGTATTTCCTTCATGAGATATTGCAACACTTAGAAAAAGTGTACAGCGCCAGCAGACAATGAATTTTCAGCACTAAAAAAACGAAACTTCATTAACAGCTAAACCAAACGTTTCCAATGTAAATTTCCACATTTATAGAGTGTAAAAAGGCATCCTGAAGCCTGGGAAGTCATTAATTTGATTGTCCAGTATTTCCCTTATGAGATAATGCCTCACATAGCAAATGTGTACAGTGCGAGCTGAAAATGCATTTTCAGCACTAAAAAACCAAACTTATATAACACCTAAACCAAACGTTTCCAATGTAAATTTCCACCTTTATATAGTGTAAAAAGACATCCTGAAGCCTGGGCAGTCATTAATTTGATTGTCCAATATTTCCCTTATGAGATAATGCCTCTCATAGCAAATGTGTACAGCGCGAGCTGAAAATGCATTTACAGCACTAAAAAAACCAAACTTTTATAACAGCTAAACCAAACGTTTCCAATGTAAATTTCCACCTTTATATAGTGTAGAAAGGCATCCTGAAGCCTGGAAAGTCATTAATTTGATTGTCCAGTATTTCCTTCATGAGATATTGCAACATTTAGAAAAAGTGTACAGCGCCAGCAGACAATGAATTTTCAGCACTAAAAAAACGAAACTTCATTAACAGCTAAACTAAACGTTTCCAATGTAAATTTCCACCTTTATATAGTGTAAAAAGACATCCTGAAGCCCGGGCAGCCATTAATTTGATTGTCCAATATTTCCCTTATGAGATAATGCCTCTCATAGCAAATGTGTACAGCGCGAGCTGAAAATGCATTTACAGCACTAAAAAAACAAACTTTTATAACAGCTAAACCAAACGTTTCCAATGTAAATTTCCACCTTTATATAGTGTAAAAAGACATCCTGAAGCCTGCGCAGTCATTAATTTGATTGTCCAATATTTCCCTTATGAGATAATGCCTCTCATAGCAAATGTGTACAGCGCGAGCTGAAAATGCATTTACAGCACTAAAAAACCAAACTTTTATAACAGCTAAACCAAACGTTTCCAATGTAAATTTCCACCTTTATATAGTGTAGAAAGGCATCCTGAAGCCTGGAAAGTCATTAATTTGATTGTCCAGTATTTCCTTCATGAGATATTGCAACACTTAGAAAAAGTGTACAGCGCCAGCAGACAATGAATTTTCAGCACTAAAAAAACGAAACTTCATTAACAGCTAAACTAAACGTTTCCAATGTAAATTTCCACCTTTATATAGTGTAAAAAGACATTCTGAAGCCTGGGCAGTCATTAATTTGATTGTCCAATATTTCCCTTATGAGATAATGCCTCTCATAGCAAATGTGTACAGCGCGAGCTGAAAATGCATTTACAGCACTAAAAAACCAAACTTTTATAACAGCTAAACCAAACGTTTCCAATGTAAATTTCCACCTTTATATAGTGTAGAAAGGCATCCTGAAGCCTGGAAAGTCATTAATTTGATTGTCCAGTATTTCCTTCATGAGATATTGCAACACTTAGAAAAAGTGTACAGCGCCAGCAGACAATGAATTTTCAGCATTAAAAAAACGAAACTTCATTAACAGCTAAACCAAACGTTTCCAATGTAAATTTCCACATTTATAGAGTGTAAAAAGGCATCCTGAAGCCTGGGAAGTCATTAATTTGATTGTCCAGTATTTCCCTTCTGAGATAATGCCTCACATAGCAAATGTGTACAGTGCGAGCTGAAAATGCATTTTCAGCACTAAAAAAACAAACTTTTATAACAGCTAAACTAAACGTTTCCAATGTAAATTTCCACCTTTATATAGTGTAAAAAGACATCCTGAAGCCTGGGCAGTCATTAATTTGATTGTCCAATATTTCCCTTATGAGATAATGCCTCTCATAGCAAATGTGTACAGCGCGAGCTGAAAATGCATTTACAGCACTAAAAAAACAAACTTTTATAACAGCTAAACTAAACGTTTCCAATGTAAATTTCCACCTTTATATAGTGTAAAAAGACATCCTGAAGCCTGGGCAGTCATTAATTTGATTGTCCAATATTTCCCTTATGAGATAATGCCTCTCATAGCAAATGTGTACAGCGCGAGCTGAAAATGCATTTACAGCACTAAAAACCCAAACTTTTATAACAGCTAAACCAAACGTTTCCAATGTAAATTTCCACCTTTATATAGTGTAGAAAGGCATCCTGAAGCCTGGAAAGTCATTAATTTGATTGTCCAGTATTTCCTTCATGAGATATTGCAACACTTAGAAAAGGTGTACAGCGCCAGCAGACAATGAATTTTCAGCACTAAAAAAACGAAACTTCATTAACAGCTAAACCAAACGTTTCCAATGTAAATTTCCACATTTATAGAGTGTAAAAATGCATCCTGAAGCCTGGGAAGTCATTAATTTGATTGTCCAGTATTTCCCTTATGAGATAATGCCTCACATAGCAAATGTGTACAGTGCAAGCTGAAAATGCATTTTCAGCACTAAAAAACCAAACTTTTATAACAGCTAAACCAAACGTTTCCAATGTAAATTTCCACCTTTATATAGTGTAAAAAGACATCCTGAAGCCTGGGCAGTCATTAATTTGATTGTCCAATATTTCCCTTATGAGATAATGCCTCTCATAGCAAATGTGTACAGCGCGAGCTGAAAATGCATTTACAGCACTAAAAAACCAAACTTTTATAACAGCTAAACCAAACGTTTCCAATGTAAATTTCCACCTTTATATAGTGTAGAAAGGCATCCTGAAGCCTGGAAAGTCATTAATTTGATTGTCCAGTATTTCCTTCATGAGATATTGCAACACTTAGAAAAAGTGTACAGCGCCATTAGACAATGAATTTTCAGCACTAAAAAAACGAAACTTCATTAACAGCTAAACTAAACGTTTCCAATGTAAATTTCCACCTTTATATAGTGTAAAAAGACATCCTGAAGCCTGGGCAGTCATTAATTTGATTGTCCAGTATTTCCCTTATGAGATAATGCCTCACATAGCAAATGTGTACAGCGCGAGCTGAAAATGCATTTACAGCACTAAAAAAACAAACTTTTATAACAGCTAAACCAAACGTTTCCAATGTAAATTTCCACATTTATAGAGTGTAAAAATGCATCCTGAAGCCTGGGAAGTCATTAATTTGATTGTCCAGTATTTCCCTTATGAGATAATGCCTCACATAGCAAATGTGTACAGTGCGAGCTGAAAATGCATTTTCAGCACTAAAAAAACAAACTTTTATAACAGCTAAACCAAACGTTTCCAATGTAAATTTCCACCTTTATATAGTGTAAAAAGACATCCTGAAGCCTGGGCAGTCATTAATTTGATTGTCCAATATTTCCCTTATGAGATAATGCCTCTCATAGCAAATGTGTACAGCGCGAGCTGAAAATGCATTTACAGCACTAAAAAACCAAACTTTTATAACAGCTAAACCAAACGTTTCCAATGTAAATTTCCACCTTTATATAGTGTAGAAAGGCATCCTGAAGCCTGGAAAGTCATTAATTTGATTGTCCAGTATTTCCTTCATGAGATATTGCAACACTTAGAAAAAGTGTACAGCGCCAGTAGACAATGAATTTTCAGCACTAAAAAAACGAAACTTCATTAACAGCTAAACTAAACGTTTCCAATGTAAATTTCCACCTTTATATAGTGTAAAAAGACATCCTGAAGCCTGGGCAGTCATTAATTTGATTGTCCAATATTTCCCTTATGAGATAATGCCTCTCATAGCAAATGTGTACAGCGCGAGCTGAAAATGCATTTACAGCACTAAAAAAACCAAACTTTTATAACAGCTAAACCAAACGTTTCCAATGTAAATTTCCACCTTTATATAGTGTAGAAAGGCACCCTGAAGCCTGGAAAGTCATTAATTTGATTGTCCAGTATTTCCTTCATGAGATATTGCAACACTTAGAAAAAGTGTACAGCGCCAGCAGACAATGAATTTTCAGCACTAAAAAAACGAAACTTCATTAACAGCTAAACCAAACGTTTCCAATGTAAATTTCCACATTTATAGAGTGTAAAAAGGCATCCTGAAGCCTGGGAAGTCATTAATTTGATTGTCAAGTATTTCCCTTATGAGATAATGCCTCACATAGCAAATGTGTACAGTGCGAGCTGAAAATGCATTTTCAGCACTAAAAAACCAAACTTTTATAACAGCTAAACCAAACGTTTCCAATGTAAATTTCCACCTTTATATAGTGTAAAAAGACATCCTGAAGCCTGGGCAGTCATTAATTCGATTGTCCAATATTTCCTTTATGAGATAATGCCTCTCATAGGCAAATGTATACAGCGCGAGCTGAAAATGCATTTACAGCACTAAAAAACCAAACTTTTATAACAGCTAAACCAAACTTTCCAATGTAAATTTCCACCTTTATATAGTGTAAAAAGGCATCCTGAAGCCTGGGAAGTCATTAATTTGATTGTCCAGTATTTCCCTTATGAGATAATGCCTCACATAGCAAATGTGTACAGTGCGAGCTGAAAATGCATTTTCAGCACTAAAAAACCAAACTTTTATAACAGCTAAACCAAACGTTTCCAATGTAAATTTCCACCTTTATATAGTGTAAAAAGACATCCTGAAGCCTGGGCAGTCATTAATTTGATTGTCCAATATTTCCCTTATGAGATAATGCCTCTCATAGCAAATGTGTACAGCGCGAGCTGAAAATGCATTTACAGCACTAAAAAAACAAACTTTTATAACAGCTAAACCAAACGTTTCCAATGTAAATTTCCACCTTTATATAAGTGTAGAAAGGCATCCTGAAGCCTGGAAAGTCATTAATTTGATTGTCCAGTATTTTCTTCATGAGATATTGCAACACTTAGAAAAAGTGTACAGCGCCAGCAGACAATGAATTTTCAGCACTAAAAAAACGAAACTTCATTAACAGCTAAACTAAATGTTTCCAATGTAAATTTCCACCTTTATATAGTGTAAAAAGACATCCTGAAGCCTGGGCAGTCATTAATTTGATTGTCCAATATTTCCCTTATGAGATAATGCCTCTCATAGCAAATGTGTACAGCGCGAGCTGAAAATGCATTTACAGCACTAAAAAAACCAAACTTTTATAACAGCTAAACCAAACGTTTCCAATGTAAATTTCCACCTTTATATAGTGTAAAAAGGCATCCTGAAGCCTGGAAAGTCTTTAATTTGATTGTCCAGTATTTCCTTCATGAGATATTGCAACACTTAGAAAAAGTGTACAGCGCCAGCAGACAATGAATTTCCAGCACTAAAAAAACGAAACTTCATTAACAGCTAAACTAAACGTTTCCAATGTAAATTTCCACCTTTATATAGTGTAAAAAGACATCCTGAAGCCTGGGCAGTCATTAATTTGATTGTCCAATATTTCCCTTATGAGATAATGCCTCTCATAGCAAATGTGTACAGCGCGAGCTGAAAATGCATTTACAGCACTAAAAAAACAAACTTTTATAACAGCTAAACCAAACGTTTCCAATGTAAATCTCCACCTTTATATAGTGTAGAAAGGCATCCTGAAGCCTGGAAAGTCATTAATTTGATTGTCCAGTATTTCCTTCATGAGATATTGCAACACTTAGAAAAAGTGTACAGCGCCAGCAGACAATGAATTTTCAGCACTAAAAAAACGAAACTTCATTAACAGCTAAACCAAACGTTTCCAATGTAAATTTCCACATTTATAGAGTGTAAAAAGGCATCCTGAAGCCTGGGAAGTCATTAATTTGATTGTCCAGTATTTCCCTTATGAGATAATGCCTCACATAGCAAATGTGTACAGTGCGAGCTGAAAATGCATTTTCAGCACTAAAAAACCAAACTTTTATAACAGCTAAACCAAACGTTTCCAATGTAAATTTCCACCTTTATATAGTGTAAAAAGACATCCTGAAGCCTGGGCAGTCATTAATTTGATTGTCCAGTATTTCCCTTATGAGATAATGCCTCACATAGCAAATGTGTACAGCGCGAGCTGAAAATGCATTTACAGCACTAAAAAAACAAACTTTTATAACAGCTAAACCAAACGTTTCCAATGTAAATTTCCACCTTTATATAGTGTAGAAAGGCATCCTGAAGCCTGGAAAGTCATTAATTTGATTGTCCAGTATTTCCTACATGAGATATTGCAAAACTTAGAAAAAGTGTACAGCGCCAGCAGACAATGAATTTTCAGCACTAAAAAAACGAAACTTCATTAACAGCTAAACCAAACGTTTCCAATGTAAATTTCCACATTTATAGAGTGTAAAAAGGCATCCTGAAGCCTGGGAAGTCATTAATTTGATTGTCCAGTATTTCCCTTATGAGATAATGCCTCACATAGCAAATGTGCACAGTGCGAGCTGAAAATGCATTTTCAGCACTAAAAAACCAAACTTATATAACACCTAAACCAAACGTTTCCAATGTAAATTTCCACCTTTATATAGTGTAAAAAGACATCCTGAAACCTGGGCAGTCATTAATTTGATTGTCCAATATTTCCCTTATGAGATAATGCCTCTCATAGCAAATGTGTACAGCGCGAGCTGAAAATGCATTTACAGCACTAAAAAACCAAACTTTTATAACAGCTAAACCAAACGTTTCCAATGTAAATTTCCACCTTTATATAGTGTAAAAAGACATCCTGAAGCCTGGGCAGTCATTAATTTGATTGTCCAATATTTCCCTTATGAGATAATGCCTCTCATAGCAAATGTGTACAGCGCGAGCTGAAAATGCATTTTCAGCACTAAAAAACCAAACTTTTATAACAGCTAAACCAAACGTTTCAAATGTAAATTTCCACCTTTATATAGTGTAAAAAGACATCCTGAAGCCTGGGCAGTCATTAATTTGATTGTCCAATATTTCCCTTATGAGATAATGCCTCTCATAGCAAATGTGTACAGTGCGAGCTGAAAATGCATTTACAGCACTAAAAAAACAAACTTTTATAACAGCTAAACCAAACGTTTCCAATGTAAATTTCCACCTTTATATAGTGTAAAAAGACATCCTGAAGCCTGGGCAGTCATTAATTTGATTGTCCAATATTTCCCTTATGAGATAATGCCTCTCATAGCAAATGTGTACAGCGCGAGCTGAAAATGCATTTACAGCACTAAAAAACCAAACTTTTATAACAGCTAAACCAAACGTTTCCAATGTAAATTTCCACCTTTATATAGTGTAGAAAGGCATCCTGAAGCCTGGAAAGTCATTAATTTGATTGTCCAGTATTTCCTTCATGAGATATTGCAACACTTAGAAAAAGTGTACAGCGCCAGCAGACAATGAATTTTCAGCACTAAAAAAACGAAACTTCATTAACAGCTAAACCAAACGTTTCCAATGTAAATTTCCACATTTATAGAGTGTAAAAAGGCATCCTGAAGCCTGGGAAGTCATTAATTTGATTGTCCAGTATTTCCCTTATGAGATAATGCCTCACAGCAAATGTGTACAGTGCGAGCTGAAAATGCATTTACAGCACTAAAAAAACAAACTTTTATAACAGCTAAACCAAACGTTTCCAATGTAAATTTCCACCTTTATATAGTGTAGAAAGGCATCCTGAAGCCTGGAAAGTCATTAATTTGATTGTCCAGTATTTCCTTCATGAGATATTGCAACACTTAGAAAAAGTGTACAGCGCCAGCAGACAATGAATTTTCAGCACTAAATAAACGAAACTTCATTAACAGCTAAAGTAAACGTTTCCAATGTAAATTTCCACCTTTATATAGTGTAAAAAGACATCCTGAAGCCTGGGCAGTCATTAATTTGATTGTCCAATATTTCCCTTATGAGATAATGCCTCTCATAGCAAATGTGTACAGTGCGAGCTGAAAATGCATTTACAAGCACTAAAAAAACAAACTTTTATAACAGCTAAACCAAACGTTTCCAATGTAAATTTCCACCTTTATATAGTGTAAAAAGACATCCTGAAGCCTGGGCAGTCATTAATTTGATTGTCCAATATTTCCCTTATGAGATAATGCCTCTCATAGCAAATGTGTACAGCGCGAGCTGAAAATGCATTTACAGCACTAAAAAACCAAACTTTTATAACAGCTAAACCAAACGTTTCCAATGTAAATTTCCACCTTTATATAGTGTAGAAAGGCATCCTGAAGCCTGGAAAGTCATTAATTTGATTGTCCAGTATTTCCTTCATGAGATATTGCAACACTTAGAAAAAGTGTACAGCGCCAGCAGACAATGAATTTTCAGCACTAAAAAAACGAAACTTCATTAACAGCTAAACCAAACGTTTCCAATGTAAATTTCCACATTTATAGAGTGTAAAAAGGCATCCTGAAGCCCGGGCAGCCATTAATTTGATTGTCCAATATTTCCCTTATGAGATAATGCCTCTCATAGCAAATGTGTACAGCGCGAGCTGAAAATGCATTTACAGCACTAAAAAAACAAACTTTTATAACAGCTAAACCAAACGTTTCCAATGTAAATTTCCACCTTTATATAGTGTAAAAAGACATCCTGAAGCCTGCGCAGTCATTAATTTGATTGTCCAATATTTCCCTTATGAGATAATGCCTCTCATAGCAAATGTGTACAGCGCGAGCTGAAAATGCATTTACAGCACTAAAAAACCAAACTTTTATAACAGCTAAACCAAACGTTTCCAATGTAAATTTCCACCTTTATATAGTGTAGAAAGGCATCCTGAAGCCTGGAAAGTCATTAATTTGATTGTCCAGTATTTCCTTCATGAGATATTGCAACACTTAGAAAAAGTGTACAGCGCCAGCAGACAATGAATTTTCAGCACTAAAAAAACGAAACTTCATTAACAGCTAAACTAAACGTTTCCAATGTAAATTTCCACCTTTATATAGTGTAAAAAGACATTCTGAAGCCTGGGCAGTCATTAATTTGATTGTCCAATATTTCCCTTATGAGATAATGCCTCTCATAGCAAATGTGTACAGCGCGAGCTGAAAATGCATTTACAGCACTAAAAAACCAAACTTTTATAACAGCTAAACCAAACGTTTCCAATGTAAATTTCCACCTTTATATAGTGTAGAAAGGCATCCTGAAGCCTGGAAAGTCATTAATTTGATTGTCCAGTATTTCCTTCATGAGATATTGCAACACTTAGAAAAAGTGTACAGCGCCAGCAGACAATGAATTTTCAGCATTAAAAAAACGAAACTTCATTAACAGCTAAACCAAACGTTTCCAATGTAAATTTCCACATTTATAGAGTGTAAAAAGGCATCCTGAAGCCTGGGAAGTCATTAATTTGATTGTCCAGTATTTCCCTTCTGAGATAATGCCTCACATAGCAAATGTGTACAGTGCGAGCTGAAAATGCATTTTCAGCACTAAAAAAACAAACTTTTATAACAGCTAAACTAAACGTTTCCAATGTAAATTTCCACCTTTATATAGTGTAAAAAGACATCCTGAAGCCTGGGCAGTCATTAATTTGATTGTCCAATATTTCCCTTATGAGATAATGCCTCTCATAGCAAATGTGTACAGCGCGAGCTGAAAATGCATTTACAGCACTAAAAAAACAAACTTTTATAACAGCTAAACTAAACGTTTCCAATGTAAATTTCCACCTTTATATAGTGTAAAAAGACATCCTGAAGCCTGGGCAGTCATTAATTTGATTGTCCAATATTTCCCTTATGAGATAATGCCTCTCATAGCAAATGTGTACAGCGCGAGCTGAAAATGCATTTACAGCACTAAAAACCCAAACTTTTATAACAGCTAAACCAAACGTTTCCAATGTAAATTTCCACCTTTATATAGTGTAGAAAGGCATCCTGAAGCCTGGAAAGTCATTAATTTGATTGTCCAGTATTTCCTTCATGAGATATTGCAACACTTAGAAAAGGTGTACAGCGCCAGCAGACAATGAATTTTCAGCACTAAAAAAACGAAACTTCATTAACAGCTAAACCAAA
This sequence comes from Idiotropiscis lumnitzeri, assembly GCF_059441095.1. NCBI lineage: Eukaryota > Metazoa > Chordata > Actinopteri > Syngnathiformes > Syngnathidae > Idiotropiscis > Idiotropiscis lumnitzeri. The sequence goes on from NW_028283702.1 coordinate 420,416, forward strand.
CGTTTCCAATGTAAATTTCCACATTTATAGAGTGTAAAAATGCATCCTGAAGCCTGGGAAGTCATTAATTTGATTGTCCAGTATTTCCCTTATGAGATAATGCCTCACATAGCAAATGTGTACAGTGCAAGCTGAAAATGCATTTTCAGCACTAAAAAACCAAACTTTTATAACAGCTAAACCAAACGTTTCCAATGTAAATTTCCACCTTTATATAGTGTAAAAAGACATCCTGAAGCCTGGGCAGTCATTAATTTGATTGTCCAATATTTCCCTTATGAGATAATGCCTCTCATAGCAAATGTGTACAGCGCGAGCTGAAAATGCATTTACAGCACTAAAAAACCAAACTTTTATAACAGCTAAACCAAACGTTTCCAATGTAAATTTCCACCTTTATATAGTGCAGAAAGGCATCCTGAAGCCTGGAAAGTCATTAATTTGATTGTCCAGTATTTCCTTCATGAGATATTGCAACACTTAGAAAAAGTGTACAGCGCCAGCAGACAATGAATTTTCAGCACTAAAAAAACGAAACTTCATTAACAGCTAAACTAAACGTTTCCAATGTAAATTTCCACCTTTATATAGTGTAAAAAGACATTCTGAAGCCTGGGCAGTCATTAATTTGATTGTCCAATATTTCCCTTATGAGATAATGCCTCTCATAGCAAATGTGTACAGCGCGAGCTGAAAATGCATTTACAGCACTAAAAAACCAAACTTTTATAACAGCTAAACCAAACGTTTCCAATGTAAATTTCCACCTTTATATAGTGTAGAAAGGCATCCTGAAGCCTGGAAAGTCATTAATTTGATTGTCCAGTATTTCCTTCATGAGATATTGCAACACTTAGAAAAAGTGTACAGCGCCAGCAGACAATGAATTTTCAGCATTAAAAAAACGAAACTTCATTAACAGCTAAACCAAACGTTTCCAATGTAAATTTCCACATTTATAGAGTGTAAAAAGGCATCCTGAAGCCTGGGAAGTCATTAATTTGATTGTCCAGTATTTCCCTTCTGAGATAATGCCTCACATAGCAAATGTGTACAGTGCGAGCTGAAAATGCATTTTCAGCACTAAAAAAACAAACTTTTATAACAGCTAAACTAAACGTTTCCAATGTAAATTTCCACCTTTATATAGTGTAAAAAGACATCCTGAAGCCTGGGCAGTCATTAATTTGATTGTCCAATATTTCCCTTATGAGATAATGCCTCTCATAGCAAATGTGTACAGCGCGAGCTGAAAATGCATTTACAGCACTAAAAAAACAAACTTTTATAACAGCTAAACTAAACGTTTCCAATGTAAATTTCCACCTTTATATAGTGTAAAAAGACATCCTGAAGCCTGGGCAGTCATTAATTTGATTGTCCAATATTTCCCTTATGAGATAATGCCTCTCATAGCAAATGTGTACAGCGCGAGCTGAAAATGCATTTACAGCACTAAAAACCCAAACTTTTATAACAGCTAAACCAAACGTTTCCAATGTAAATTTCCACCTTTATATAGTGTAGAAAGGCATCCTGAAGCCTGGAAAGTCATTAATTTGATTGTCCAGTATTTCCTTCATGAGATATTGCAACACTTAGAAAAGGTGTACAGCGCCAGCAGACAATGAATTTTCAGCACTAAAAAAACGAAACTTCATTAACAGCTAAACCAAACGTTTCCAATGTAAATTTCCACATTTATAGAGTGTAAAAATGCATCCTGAAGCCTGGGAAGTCATTAATTTGATTGTCCAGTATTTCCCTTATGAGATAATGCCTCACATAGCAAATGTGTACAGTGCAAGCTGAAAATGCATTTTCAGCACTAAAAAACCAAACTTTTATAACAGCTAAACCAAACGTTTCCAATGTAAATTTCCACCTTTATATAGTGTAAAAAGACATCCTGAAGCCTGGGCAGTCATTAATTTGATTGTCCAATATTTCCCTTATGAGATAATGCCTCTCATAGCAAATGTGTACAGCGCGAGCTGAAAATGCATTTACAGCACTAAAAAACCAAACTTTTATAACAGCTAAACCAAACGTTTCCAATGTAAATTTCCACCTTTATATAGTGCAGAAAGGCATCCTGAAGCCTGGAAAGTCATTAATTTGATTGTCCAGTATTTCCTTCATGAGATATTGCAACACTTAGAAAAAGTGTACAGCGCCATTAGACAATGAATTTTCAGCACTAAAAAAACGAAACTTCATTAACAGCTAAACTAAACGTTTCCAATGTAAATTTCCACCTTTATATAGTGTAAAAAGACATCCTGAAGCCTGGGCAGTCATTAATTTGATTGTCCAATATTTCCCTTATGAGATAATGCCTCTCATAGCAAATGTGTACAGCGCGAGCTGAAAATGCATTTACAGCACTAAAAAACCAAACTTTTATAACAGCTAAACCAAACGTTTCCAATGTAAATTTCCACCTTTATATAGTGTAGAAAGGCATCCTGGAGCCTGGAAAGTCATTAATTTGATTGTCCAGTATTTCCTTCATGAGATATTGCAACACTTAGAAAAAGTGTACAGCGCCAGCAGACAATGAATTTTCAGCACTAAAAAAACCAAACTTTTATAACAGCTAAACCAAACGTTTCCAATGTAAATTTCCACCTTTATATAGTGTAAAAAGACATCCTGAAGCCTGGGCAGTCATTAATTTGATTGTCCAGTATTTCCCTTATGAGATAATGCCTCACATAGCAAATGTGTACAGCGCGAGCTGAAAATGCATTTACAGCACTAAAAAAACAAACTTTTATAACAGCTAAACCAAACGTTTCCAATGTAAATTTCCACCTTTATATAGTGTAGAAAGGCATCCTGAAGCCTGGAAAGTCATTAATTTGATTGTCCAGTATTTCCTACATGAGATATTGCAAAACTTAGAAAAAGTGTACAGCGCCAGCAGACAATGAATTTTCAGCACTAAAAAAACGAAACTTCATTAACAGCTAAACCAAACGTTTCCAATGTAAATTTCCACATTTATAGAGTGTAAAAAGGCATCCTGAAGCCTGGGAAGTCATTAATTTGATTGTCCAGTATTTCCCTTATGAGATAATGCCTCACATAGCAAATGTGTACAGCGCGAGCTGAAAATGCATTTACAGCACTAAAAAACCAAACTTTTATATCAGCTAAACCAAACGTTTCCAATGTAAATTTCCACCTTTATATAGTGTAGAAAGGCATCCTGAAGCCTGGAAAGTGATTAATTTGATTGTCCAGTATTTCCTTCATGAGATATTGCAACACTTAGAAAAAGTGTACAGCGCCAGCAGACAATGAATTTTCAGCACTAAAAAACCGAAACTTCATTAACAGCTAAACTAAACGTTTCCAATGTAAATTTCCACCTTTATATAGTGTAAAAAGACATCCTGAAGCCTGGGCAGTCATTAATTTGATTGTCCAATATTTCCCTTATGAGATAATGCCTCTCATAGCAAATGTGTACAGCGCGAGCTGAAAATGCATTTACAGCACTAAAAAACCAAACTTTTATAACAGCTAAACCAAACGTTTCCAATGTAAATTTCCACCTTTATATAGTGTAGAAAGGCATCCTGAAGCCTGGAAAGTCATTAATTTGATTGTCCAGTATTTCCTTCATGAGATATTGCAACACTTAGAAAAAGTGTACAGCGCCAGCAGACAATGAATTTCCAGCACTAAAAAAACGAAACTTCATTAACAGCTAAACTAAACGTTTCCAATGTAAATTTCCACCTTTATATAGTGTAAAAAGACATCCTGAAGCCTGGGCAGTCATTAATTTGATTGTCCAATATTTCCCTTATGAGATAATGCCTCTCATAGCAAATGTGTACAGCGCGAGCTGAAAATGCATTTACAGCACTAAAAAACCAAACTTTTATAACAGCTAAACTAAACGTTTCCAATGTAAATTTCCACCTTTATATAGTGTAAAAAGACATCCTGAAGCCTGGGCAGTCATTAATTTGATTGTCCAATATTTCCCTTATGAGATAATGCCTCTCATAGCAAATGTGTACAGCGCGAGCTGAAAATGCATTTACAGCACTAAAAAACCAAACTTTTATAACAGCTAAACCAAACGTTTCCAATGTAAATTTCCACCTTTATATAGTGTAGAAAGGCATCCTGAAGCCTGGAAAGTCATTAATTTGATTGTCCAGTATTTCCTTCATGAGATATTGCAACACTTAGAAAAAGTGTACAGCGCCAGTAGACAATGAATTTTCAGCACTAAAAAAACGAAACTTCATTAACAGCTAAACTAAACGTTTCCAATGTAAATTTCCACCTTTATATAGTGTAAAAAGACATCCTGAAGCCTGGGCAGTCATTAATTTGATTGTCCAATATTTCCCTTATGAGATAATGCCTCTCATAGCAAATGTGTACAGCGCGAGCTGAAAATGCATTTACAGCACTAAAAAAACCAAACTTTTATAACAGCTAAACCAAACGTTTCCAATGTAAATTTCCACCTTTATATAGTGTAGAAAGGCATCCTGAAGCCTGGAAAGTCATTAATTTGATTGTCCAGTATTTCCTTCATGAGATATTGCAACATTTAGAAAAAGTGTACAGCGCCAGCAGACAATGAATTTTCAGCACTAAAAAAACGAAACTTCATTAACAGCTAAACTAAACGTTTCCAATGTAAATTTCCACCTTTATATAGTGTAAAAAGACATCCTGAAGCCCGGGCAGCCATTAATTTGATTGTCCAATATTTCCCTTATGAGATAATGCCTCTCATAGCAAATGTGTACAGCGCGAGCTGAAAATGCATTTACAGCACTAAAAAAACAAACTTTTATAACAGCTAAACCAAACGTTTCCAATGTAAATTTCCACCTTTATATAGTGTAAAAAGACATCCTGAAGCCTGCGCAGTCATTAATTTGATTGTCCAATATTTCCCTTATGAGATAATGCCTCTCATAGCAAATGTGTACAGCGCGAGCTGAAAATGCATTTACAGCACTAAAAAACCAAACTTTTATAACAGCTAAACCAAACGTTTCCAATGTAAATTTCCACCTTTATATAGTGTAGAAAGGCATCCTGGAGCCTGGAAAGTCATTAATTTGATTGTCCAGTATTTCCTTCATGAGATATTGCAACACTTAGAAAAAGTGTACAGCGCCAGCAGACAATGAATTTTCAGCACTAAAAAAACCAAACTTTTATAACAGCTAAACCAAACGTTTCCAATGTAAATTTCCACCTTTATATAGTGTAAAAAGACATCCTGAAGCCTGGGCAGTCATTAATTTGATTGTCCAGTATTTCCCTTATGAGATAATGCCTCACATAGCAAATGTGTACAGCGCGAGCTGAAAATGCATTTACAGCACTAAAAAAACAAACTTTTATAACAGCTAAACCAAACGTTTCCAATGTAAATTTCCACCTTTATATAGTGTAGAAAGGCATCCTGAAGCCTGGAAAGTCATTAATTTGATTGTCCAGTATTTCCTACATGAGATATTGCAAAACTTAGAAAAAGTGTACAGCGCCAGCAGACAATGAATTTTCAGCACTAAAAAAACGAAACTTCATTAACAGCTAAACCAAACGTTTCCAATGTAAATTTCCACATTTATAGAGTGTAAAAAGGCATCCTGAAGCCTGGGAAGTCATTAATTTGATTGTCCAGTATTTCCCTTATGAGATAATGCCTCACATAGCAAATGTGTACAGCGCGAGCTGAAAATGCATTTACAGCACTAAAAAACCAAACTTTTATATCAGCTAAACCAAACGTTTCCAATGTAAATTTCCACCTTTATATAGTGTAGAAAGGCATCCTGAAGCCTGGAAAGTGATTAATTTGATTGTCCAGTATTTCCTTCATGAGATATTGCAACACTTAGAAAAAGTGTACAGCGCCAGCAGACAATGAATTTTCAGCACTAAAAAACCGAAACTTCATTAACAGCTAAACTAAACGTTTCCAATGTAAATTTCCACCTTTATATAGTGTAAAAAGACATCCTGAAGCCTGGGCAGTCATTAATTTGATTGTCCAATATTTCCCTTATGAGATAATGCCTCTCATAGCAAATGTGTACAGCGCGAGCTGAAAATGCATTTACAGCACTAAAAAACCAAACTTTTATAACAGCTAAACCAAACGTTTCCAATGTAAATTTCCACCTTTATATAGTGTAGAAAGGCATCCTGAAGCCTGGAAAGTCATTAATTTGATTGTCCAGTATTTCCTTCATGAGATATTGCAACACTTAGAAAAAGTGTACAGCGCCAGCAGACAATGAATTTCCAGCACTAAAAAAACGAAACTTCATTAACAGCTAAACTAAACGTTTCCAATGTAAATTTCCACCTTTATATAGTGTAAAAAGACATCCTGAAGCCTGGGCAGTCATTAATTTGATTGTCCAATATTTCCCTTATGAGATAATGCCTCTCATAGCAAATGTGTACAGCGCGAGCTGAAAATGCATTTACAGCACTAAAAAACCAAACTTTTATAACAGCTAAACTAAACGTTTCCAATGTAAATTTCCACCTTTATATAGTGTAGAAAGGCATCCTGAAGCCTGGGCAGTCATTAATTTGATTGTCCAGTATTTCCCTTATGAGATAATGCCTCACATAGCAAATGTGGACAGTGCGAGCTGAAAATGCATTTTCAGCACTAAAAAAACCAAACTTTTATAACAGCTAAACCAAACGTTTCCAATGTAAATTTCCACCTTTATATAGTGTAGAAAGGCATCCTGAAGCCTGGAAAGTCATTAATTTGATTGTCCAGTATTTCCTTCATGAGATATTGCAACACTTAGAAAAAGTGTACAGCGCCAGCAGACAATGAATTTCCAGCACTAAAAAAACGAAACTTCATTAACAGCTAAACTAAACGTTTCCAATGTAAATTTCCACCTTTATATAGTGTAAAAAGACATCCTGAAGCCTGGGCAGTCATTAATTTGATTGTCCAATATTTCCCTTATGAGATAATGCCTCTCATAGCAAATGTGTACAGCGCGAGCTGAAAATGCATTTACAGCACTAAAAAACCAAACTTTTATAACAGCTAAACTAAACGTTTCCAATGTAAATTTCCACCTTTATATAGTGTAAAAAGACATCCTGAAGCCTGGGCAGTCATTAATTTGATTGTCCAATATTTCCCTTATGAGATAATGCCTCTCATAGCAAATGTGTACAGCGCGAGCTGAAAATGCATTTACAGCACTAAAAAACCAAACTTTTATAACAGCTAAACCAAACGTTTCCAATGTAAATTTCCACCTTTATATAGTGTAGAAAGGCATCCTGAAGCCTGGAAAGTCATTAATTTGATTGTCCAGTATTTCCTTCATGAGATATTGCAACACTTAGAAAAAGTGTACAGCGCCAGTAGACAATGAATTTTCAGCACTAAAAAAACGAAACTTCATTAACAGCTAAACTAAACGTTTCCAATGTAAATTTCCACCTTTATATAGTGTAAAAAGACATCCTGAAGCCTGGGCAGTCATTAATTTGATTGTCCAATATTTCCCTTATGAGATAATGCCTCTCATAGCAAATGTGTACAGCGCGAGCTGAAAATGCATTTACAGCACTAAAAAACCAAACTTTTATAACAGCTAAACCAAACGTTTCCAATGTAAATTTCCACCTTTATATAGTGTAGAAAGGCATCCTGGAGCCTGGAAAGTCATTAATTTGATTGTCCAGTATTTCCTTCATGAGATATTGCAACACTTAGAAAAAGTGTACAGCGCCAGCAGACAATGAATTTTCAGCACTAAAAAAACCAAACTTTTATAACAGCTAAACCAAACGTTTCCAATGTAAATTTCCACCTTTATATAGTGTAAAAAGACATCCTGAAGCCTGGGCAGTCATTAATTTGATTGTCCAGTATTTCCCTTATGAGATAATGCCTCACATAGCAAATGTGTACAGCGCGAGCTGAAAATGCATTTACAGCACTAAAAAAACAAACTTTTATAACAGCTAAACCAAACGTTTCCAATGTAAATTTCCACCTTTATATAGTGTAGAAAGGCATCCTGAAGCCTGGAAAGTCATTAATTTGATTGTCCAGTATTTCCTACATGAGATATTGCAAAACTTAGAAAAAGTGTACAGCGCCAGCAGACAATGAATTTTCAGCACTAAAAAAACGAAACTTCATTAACAGCTAAACCAAACGTTTCCAATGTAAATTTCCACATTTATAGAGTGTAAAAAGGCATCCTGAAGCCTGGGAAGTCATTAATTTGATTGTCCAGTATTTCCCTTATGAGATAATGCCTCACATAGCAAATGTGTACAGCGCGAGCTGAAAATGCATTTACAGCACTAAAAAACCAAACTTTTATATCAGCTAAACCAAACGTTTCCAATGTAAATTTCCACCTTTATATAGTGTAGAAAGGCATCCTGAAGCCTGGAAAGTGATTAATTTGATTGTCCAGTATTTCCTTCATGAGATATTGCAACACTTAGAAAAAGTGTACAGCGCCAGCAGACAATGAATTTTCAGCACTAAAAAACCGAAACTTCATTAACAGCTAAACTAAACGTTTCCAATGTAAATTTCCACCTTTATATAGTGTAAAAAGACATCCTGAAGCCTGGGCAGTCATTAATTTGATTGTCCAATATTTCCCTTATGAGATAATGCCTCTCATAGCAAATGTGTACAGCGCGAGCTGAAAATGCATTTACAGCACTAAAAAACCAAACTTTTATAACAGCTAAACCAAACGTTTCCAATGTAAATTTCCACCTTTATATAGTGTAGAAAGGCATCCTGAAGCCTGGAAAGTCATTAATTTGATTGTCCAGTATTTCCTTCATGAGATATTGCAACACTTAGAAAAAGTGTACAGCGCCAGCAGACAATGAATTTCCAGCACTAAAAAAACGAAACTTCATTAACAGCTAAACTAAACGTTTCCAATGTAAATTTCCACCTTTATATAGTGTAAAAAGACATCCTGAAGCCTGGGCAGTCATTAATTTGATTGTCCAATATTTCCCTTATGAGATAATGCCTCTCATAGCAAATGTGTACAGCGCGAGCTGAAAATGCATTTACAGCACTAAAAAACCAAACTTTTATAACAGCTAAACTAAACGTTTCCAATGTAAATTTCCACCTTTATATAGTGTAGAAAGGCATCCTGAAGCCTGGAAAGTCATTAATTTGATTGTCCAGTATTTCCTTCATGAGATATTGCAACACTTAGAAAAAGTGTACAGCGCCAGCAGACAATGAATTTTCAGCACTAAAAAAACGAAACTTCATTAACAGCTAAACCAAACGTTTCCAATGTAAATTTCCACATTTATAGAGTGTAAAAAGGCATCCTGAAGCCTGGGAAGTCATTAATTTGATTGTCCAGTATTTCCCTTATGAGATAATGCCTCACATAGCAAATGTGTACAGTGCGAGCTGAAAATGCATTTTCAGCACTAAAAAACCAAACTTTTATAACAGCTAAACCAAACGTTTCCAATGTAAATTTCCACCTTTATATAGTGTAAAAAGACATCCTGAAGCCTGGGCAGTCATTAATTTGATTGTCCAATATTTCCCTTATGAGATAATGCCTCTCATAGCAAATGTGTACAGCGCGAGCTGAAAATGCATTTACAGCACTAAAAAACCAAACTTTTATAACAGCTAAACCAAACGTTTCCAATGTAAATTTCCACCTTTATATAGTGTAGAAAGGCATCCTGAAGCCTGGAAAGTCATTAATTTGATTGTCCAGTATTTCCTTCATGAGATATTGCAACACTTAGAAAAAGTGTACAGCGCCAGCAGACAATGAATTTCCAGCACTAAAAAAACGAAACTTCATTAACAGCTAAACTAAACGTTTCCAATGTAAATTTCCACCTTTATATAGTGTAAAAAGACATCCTGAAGCCTGGGCAGTCATTAATTTGATTGTCCAATATTTCCCTTATGAGATAATGCCTCTCATAGCAAATGTGTACAGCGCGAGCTGAAAATGCATTTACAGCACTAAAAAACCAAACTTTTATAACAGCTAAACTAAACGTTTCCAATGTAAATTTCCACCTTTATATAGTGTAGAAAGGCATCCTGAAGCCTGGGCAGTCATTAATTTGATTGTCCAGTATTTCCCTTATGAGATAATGCCTCACATAGCAAATGTGGACAGTGCGAGCTGAAAATGCATTTTCAGCACTAAAAAAACCAAACTTTTATAACAGCTAAACCAAACGTTTCCAATGTAAATTTCCACCTTTATATAGTGTAGAAAGGCATCCTGAAGCCTGGAAAGTCATTAATTTGATTGTCCAGTATTTCCTTCATGAGATATTGCAACACTTAGAAAAAGTGTACAGCGCCAGCAGACAATGAATTTCCAGCACTAAAAAAACGAAACTTCATTAACAGCTAAACTAAACGTTTCCAATGTAAATTTCCACCTTTATATAGTGTAAAAAGACATCCTGAAGCCTGGGCAGTCATTAATTTGATTGTCCAATATTTCCCTTATGAGATAATGCCTCTCATAGCAAATGTGTACAGCGCGAGCTGAAAATGCATTTACAGCACTAAAAAACCAAACTTTTATAACAGCTAAACTAAACGTTTCCAATGTAAATTTCCACCTTTATATAGTGTAAAAAGACATCCTGAAGCCTGGGCAGTCATTAATTTGATTGTCCAATATTTCCCTTATGAGATAATGCCTCTCATAGCAAATGTGTACAGCGCGAGCTGAAAATGCATTTACAGCACTAAAAAACCAAACTTTTATAACAGCTAAACCAAACGTTTCCAATGTAAATTTCCACCTTTATATAGTGTAGAAAGGCATCCTGAAGCCTGGAAAGTCATTAATTTGATTGTCCAGTATTTCCTTCATGAGATATTGCAACACTTAGAAAAAGTGTACAGCGCCAGTAGACAATGAATTTTCAGCACTAAAAAAACGAAACTTCATTAACAGCTAAACTAAACGTTTCCAATGTAAATTTCCACCTTTATATAGTGTAAAAAGACATCCTGAAGCCTGGGCAGTCATTAATTTGATTGTCCAATATTTCCCTTATGAGATAATGCCTCTCATAGCAAATGTGTACAGCGCGAGCTGAAAATGCATTTACAGCACTAAAAAACCAAACTTTTATAACAGCTAAACCAAACGTTTCCAATGTAAATTTCCACCTTTATATAGTGTAGAAAGGCATCCTGGAGCCTGGAAAGTCATTAATTTGATTGTCCAGTATTTCCTTCATGAGATATTGCAACACTTAGAAAAAGTGTACAGCGCCAGCAGACAATGAATTTTCAGCACTAAAAAAACCAAACTTTTATAACAGCTAAACCAAACGTTTCCAATGTAAATTTCCACCTTTATATAGTGTAAAAAGACATCCTGAAGCCTGGGCAGTCATTAATTTGATTGTCCAGTATTTCCCTTATGAGATAATGCCTCACATAGCAAATGTGTACAGCGCGAGCTGAAAATGCATTTACAGCACTAAAAAAACAAACTTTTATAACAGCTAAACCAAACGTTTCCAATGTAAATTTCCACCTTTATATAGTGTAGAAAGGCATCCTGAAGCCTGGAAAGTCATTAATTTGATTGTCCAGTATTTCCTACATGAGATATTGCAAAACTTAGAAAAAGTGTACAGCGCCAGCAGACAATGAATTTTCAGCACTAAAAAAACGAAACTTCATTAACAGCTAAACCAAACGTTTCCAATGTAAATTTCCACATTTATAGAGTGTAAAAAGGCATCCTGAAGCCTGGGAAGTCATTAATTTGATTGTCCAGTATTTCCCTTATGAGATAATGCCTCACATAGCAAATGTGTACAGCGCGAGCTGAAAATGCATTTACAGCACTAAAAAACCAAACTTTTATATCAGCTAAACCAAACGTTTCCAATGTAAATTTCCACCTTTATATAGTGTAGAAAGGCATCCTGAAGCCTGGAAAGTGATTAATTTGATTGTCCAGTATTTCCTTCATGAGATATTGCAACACTTAGAAAAAGTGTACAGCGCCAGCAGACAATGAATTTTCAGCACTAAAAAACCGAAACTTCATTAACAGCTAAACTAAACGTTTCCAATGTAAATTTCCACCTTTATATAGTGTAAAAAGACATCCTGAAGCCTGGGCAGTCATTAATTTGATTGTCCAATATTTCCCTTATGAGATAATGCCTCTCATAGCAAATGTGTACAGCGCGAGCTGAAAATGCATTTACAGCACTAAAAAACCAAACTTTTATAACAGCTAAACCAAACGTTTCCAATGTAAATTTCCACCTTTATATAGTGTAGAAAGGCATCCTGAAGCCTGGAAAGTCATTAATTTGATTGTCCAGTATTTCCTTCATGAGATATTGCAACACTTAGAAAAAGTGTACAGCGCCAGCAGACAATGAATTTCCAGCACTAAAAAAACGAAACTTCATTAACAGCTAAACTAAACGTTTCCAATGTAAATTTCCACCTTTATATAGTGTAAAAAGACATCCTGAAGCCTGGGCAGTCATTAATTTGATTGTCCAATATTTCCCTTATGAGATAATGCCTCTCATAGCAAATGTGTACAGCGCGAGCTGAAAATGCATTTACAGCACTAAAAAACCAAACTTTTATAACAGCTAAACTAAACGTTTCCAATGTAAATTTCCACCTTTATATAGTGTAGAAAGGCATCCTGAAGCCTGGAAAGTCATTAATTTGATTGTCCAGTATTTCCTTCATGAGATATTGCAACACTTAGAAAAAGTGTACAGCGCCAGCAGACAATGAATTTTCAGCACTAAAAAAACGAAACTTCATTAACAGCTAAACCAAACGTTTCCAATGTAAATTTCCACATTTATAGAGTGTAAAAAGGCATCCTGAAGCCTGGGAAGTCATTAATTTGATTGTCCAGTATTTCCCTTATGAGATAATGCCTCACATAGCAAATGTGTACAGTGCGAGCTGAAAATGCATTTTCAGCACTAAAAAACCAAACTTTTATAACAGCTAAACCAAACGTTTCCAATGTAAATTTCCACCTTTATATAGTGTAAAAAGACATCCTGAAGCCTGGGCAGTCATTAATTTGATTGTCCAATATTTCCCTTATGAGATAATGCCTCTCATAGCAAATGTGTACAGCGCGAGCTGAAAATGCATTTACAGCACTAAAAAACCAAACTTTTATAACAGCTAAACCAAACGTTTCCAATGTAAATTTCCACCTTTATATAGTGTAGAAAGGCATCCTGAAGCCTGGAAAGTCATTAATTTGATTGTCCAGTATTTCCTTCATGAGATATTGCAACACTTAGAAAAAGTGTACAGCGCCAGTAGACAATGAATTTTCAGCACTAAAAAAACGAAACTTCATTAACAGCTAAACTAAACGTTTCCAATGTAAATTTCCACCTTTATATAGTGTAAAAAGACATCCTGAAGCCTGGGCAGTCATTAATTTGATTGTCCAATATTTCCCTTATGAGATAATGCCTCTCATAGCAAATGTGTACAGCGCGAGCTGAAAATGCATTTACAGCACTAAAAAACCAAACTTTTATAACAGCTAAACCAAACGTTTCCAATGTAAATTTCCACCTTTATATAGTGTAGAAAGGCATCCTGGAGCCTGGAAAGTCATTAATTTGATTGTCCAGTATTTCCTTCATGAGATATTGCAACACTTAGAAAAAGTGTACAGCGCCAGCAGACAATGAATTTTCAGCACTAAAAAAACCAAACTTTTATAACAGCTAAACCAAACGTTTCCAATGTAAATTTCCACCTTTATATAGTGTAAAAAGACATCCTGAAGCCTGGGCAGTCATTAATTTGATTGTCCAGTATTTCCCTTATGAGATAATGCCTCACATAGCAAATGTGTACAGCGCGAGCTGAAAATGCATTTACAGCACTAAAAAAACAAACTTTTATAACAGCTAAACCAAACGTTTCCAATGTAAATTTCCACCTTTATATAGTGTAGAAAGGCATCCTGAAGCCTGGAAAGTCATTAATTTGATTGTCCAGTATTTCCTACATGAGATATTGCAAAACTTAGAAAAAGTGTACAGCGCCAGCAGACAATGAATTTTCAGCACTAAAAAAACGAAACTTCATTAACAGCTAAACCAAACGTTTCCAATGTAAATTTCCACATTTATAGAGTGTAAAAAGGCATCCTGAAGCCTGGGAAGTCATTAATTTGATTGTCCAGTATTTCCCTTATGAGATAATGCCTCACATAGCAAATGTGTACAGCGCGAGCTGAAAATGCATTTACAGCACTAAAAAACCAAACTTTTATAACAGCTAAACCAAACGTTTCCAATGTAAATTTCCACCTTTATATAGTGTAGAAAGGCATCCTGGAGCCTGGAAAGTCATTAATTTGATTGTCCAGTATTTCCTTCATGAGATATTGCAACACTTAGAAAAAGTGTACAGCGCCAGCAGACAATGAATTTTCAGCACTAAAAAAACCAAACTTTTATAACAGCTAAACCAAACGTTTCCAATGTAAATTTCCACCTTTATATAGTGTAAAAAGACATCCTGAAGCCTGGGCAGTCATTAATTTGATTGTCCAGTATTTCCCTTATGAGATAATGCCTCACATAGCAAATGTGTACAGCGCGAGCTGAAAATGCATTTACAGCACTAAAAAAACAAACTTTTATAACAGCTAAACCAAACGTTTCCAATGTAAATTTCCACCTTTATATAGTGTAGAAAGGCATCCTGAAGCCTGGAAAGTCATTAATTTGATTGTCCAGTATTTCCTACATGAGATATTGCAAAACTTAGAAAAAGTGTACAGCGCCAGCAGACAATGAATTTTCAGCACTAAAAAAACGAAACTTCATTAACAGCTAAACCAAACGTTTCCAATGTAAATTTCCACATTTATAGAGTGTAAAAAGGCATCCTGAAGCCTGGGAAGTCATTAATTTGATTGTCCAGTATTTCCCTTATGAGATAATGCCTCACATAGCAAATGTGTACAGCGCGAGCTGAAAATGCATTTACAGCACTAAAAAACCAAACTTTTATATCAGCTAAACCAAACGTTTCCAATGTAAATTTCCACCTTTATATAGTGTAGAAAGGCATCCTGAAGCCTGGAAAGTGATTAATTTGATTGTCCAGTATTTCCTTCATGAGATATTGCAACACTTAGAAAAAGTGTACAGCGCCAGCAGACAATGAATTTTCAGCACTAAAAAACCGAAACTTCATTAACAGCTAAACTAAACGTTTCCAATGTAAATTTCCACCTTTATATAGTGTAAAAAGACATCCTGAAGCCTGGGCAGTCATTAATTTGATTGTCCAATATTTCCCTTATGAGATAATGCCTCTCATAGCAAATGTGTACAGCGCGAGCTGAAAATGCATTTACAGCACTAAAAAACCAAACTTTTATAACAGCTAAACCAAACGTTTCCAATGTAAATTTCCACCTTTATATAGTGTAGAAAGGCATCCTGAAGCCTGGAAAGTCATTAATTTGATTGTCCAGTATTTCCTTCATGAGATATTGCAACACTTAGAAAAAGTGTACAGCGCCAGCAGACAATGAATTTCCAGCACTAAAAAAACGAAACTTCATTAACAGCTAAACTAAACGTTTCCAATGTAAATTTCCACCTTTATATAGTGTAAAAAGACATCCTGAAGCCTGGGCAGTCATTAATTTGATTGTCCAATATTTCCCTTATGAGATAATGCCTCTCATAGCAAATGTGTACAGCGCGAGCTGAAAATGCATTTACAGCACTAAAAAACCAAACTTTTATAACAGCTAAACTAAACGTTTCCAATGTAAATTTCCACCTTTATATAGTGTAGAAAGGCATCCTGAAGCCTGGAAAGTCATTAATTTGATTGTCCAGTATTTCCTTCATGAGATATTGCAACACTTAGAAAAAGTGTACAGCGCCAGCAGACAATGAATTTTCAGCACTAAAAAAACGAAACTTCATTAACAGCTAAACCAAACGTTTCCAATGTAAATTTCCACATTTATAGAGTGTAAAAAGGCATCCTGAAGCCTGGGAAGTCATTAATTTGATTGTCCAGTATTTCCCTTATGAGATAATGCCTCACATAGCAAATGTGTACAGTGCGAGCTGAAAATGCATTTTCAGCACTAAAAAACCAAACTTTTATAACAGCTAAACCAAACGTTTCCAATGTAAATTTCCACCTTTATATAGTGTAAAAAGACATCCTGAAGCCTGGGCAGTCATTAATTTGATTGTCCAGTATTTCCCTTATGAGATAATGCCTCACATAGCAAATGTGTACAGCGCGAGCTGAAAATGCATTTACAGCACTAAAAAAACAAACTTTTATAACAGCTAAACTAAACGTTTCCAATGTAAATTTCCACCTTTATATAGTGTAAAAAGACATCCTGAAGCCTGGGCAGTCATTAATTTGATTGTCCAATATTTCCCTTATGAGATAATGCCTCTCATAGCAAATGTGTACAGCGCGAGCTGAAAATGCATTTACAGCACTAAAAACCCAAACTTTTATAACAGCTAAACCAAACGTTTCCAATGTAAATTTCCACCTTTATATAGTGTAGAAAGGCATCCTGAAGCCTGGAAAGTCATTAATTTGATTGTCCAGTATTTCCTTCATGAGATATTGCAACACTTAGAAAAGGTGTACAGCGCCAGCAGACAATGAATTTTCAGCACTAAAAAATCGAAACTTCATTAACAGCTAAACCAAACGTTTCCAATGTAAATTTCCACCTTTATATAGTGTAGAAAGGACTCCTGAAGCCTGGAAAGTCATTAATTTGATTGTCCAGTATTTCCTTCATGAGATATTGCAACACTTAGAAAAGGTGTACAGCGCCAGCAGACAATGAATTTTCAGCACTAAAAAAACGAAACTTCATTAACAGCTAAACCAAACGTTTCCAATGTAAATTTCCACATTTATAGAGTGTAAAAAGGCATCCTGAAGCCTGGGAAGTCATTAATTTGATTGTCCAGTATGTCCCTTATGAGATAATGCCTCACATAGCAAATGTGTACAGTTCGAGCTGAAAATGCATTTACAGCACTAAAAAACCAAACTTTTATAACAGCTAAACCAAACGTTTCCAATGTAAATTTCCACCTTTATATAGTGTAGAAAGGCATCCTGAAGCCTGGAAAGTCATTGATTTGATTGTCCAGTATTTCCTTCATGAGATATTGCAACACTTAGAAAAAGTGTACAGCGCCAGCAGACAATGAATTTTCAGCACTAAAAAAACGAAACTTCATTAACAGCTAAACTAAACGTTTCCAATGTAAATTTCCACCTTTATATAGAGTAAAAAGACATCCTGAAGCCTGGGCAGCCATTTATTTGATTGTCCAATATTTCCTTCATGAGATATTGCAACACTTAGAAAAAGTGTCCAGCGCCAGCAGACAATGAATTTTCAGCACTAAAAAAACGAAACTTCATTAACAGCTAAACTAAACGTTTCCAATGTAAATTTCCACCTTTATATAGTGTAGAAAGGCACCCTGAAGCCTGGAAAGTCATTAATTTGATTGTCCAGTATTTCCTTCATGAGATATTGCAACACTTAGAAAAAGTGTCCAGCGCCAGCAGACAATGAATTTTCAGCACTAAAAAAACGAAACTTCATTAACAGCTAAACCAAACGTTTCCAATGTAAATTTCCACATTTATAGAGTGTAAAAAGGCATCCTGAAGCCTGGGAAGTCATTAATTTGATTGTCCAGTATTTCCCTTATGAGATAATGCCTCACATAGCAAATGTGTACAGTGCGAGCTGAAAATGCATTTTCAGCACTAAAAAACCAAACTTTTATAACAGCTAAACCAAACGTTTCCAATGTAAATTTCCACCTTTATATAGTGTAAAAAGACATCCTGAAGCCTGGGCAGTCATTAATTCGATTGTCCAATATTTCCTTTATGAGATAATGCCTCTCATAGGCAAATGTATACAGCGCGAGCTGAAAATGCATTTACAGCACTAAAAAACCAAACTTTTATAACAGCTAAACCAAACTTTCCAATGTAAATTTCCACCTTTATATAGTGTAAAAAGGCATCCTGAAGCCTGGGAAGTCATTAATTTGATTGTCCAGTATTTCCCTTATGAGATAATGCCTCACATAGCAAATGTGTACAGTGCGAGCTGAAAATGCATTTTCAGCACTAAAAAAACGAAACTTCATTAACAGCTAAACCAAACGTTTCCAATGTAAATTTCCACATTTATAGAGTGTAAAAAGGCATCCCGAAGCCTGGGAAGTCATTAATTTGATTGTCCAGTATTTCCCTTATGAGATAATGCCTCACATAGCAAATGTGTACAGTGCGAGCTGAAAATGCATTTTCAGCACTAAAAAAACAAACTTTTATAACAGCGAAACCAAACGTTTCCAATGTAAATTTCCACCTTTATATAGTGTAAAAAGACATCCTGAAGCCTGGGCAGTCATTAATTTGATTGTCCAAAATTTCCCTTATGAGATAATGCCTCTCATAGCAAATGTGTACAGCGCGAGCTGAAAATGCATTTACAGCACTAAAAAACCAAACTTTTATAACAGCTAAACCAAACGTTTCCAATGTAAATTTCTACCTTTATATAGTGTAGAAAGGCATCCTGAAGCCTGGAAAGTCATTAATTTGATTGTCCAGTATTTCCTTCATGAGATATTGCAACACTTAGAAAAAGTGTACAGCGCCAGCAGACAATGAATTTTCAGCACTAAAAAAACGAAACTTCATTAACAGCTAAACTAAACGTTTCCAATGTAAATTTCCATCTTTATATAGTGTAAAAAGACATCCTGAAGCCTGGGCAGTCATTAATTTGATTGTCCAATATTTCCCTTATGAGATAATGCCTCTCATAGCAAATGTGTACAGCGCGAGCTGAAAATGCATTTACAGCACTAAAAAACCAAACTTTTATAACAGCTAAACCAAACGTTTCCAATGTAAATTTCCACCTTTATATAGTGTAGAAAGGCATCCTGAAGCCTGGAAAGTCATTAATTTGATTGTCCAGTATTTCCTTCATGAGTTATTGCAACACTTAGAAAAAGTGTACAGCGCCAGCAGACAATGAATTTTCAGCACTAAAAAAACGAAACTTCATTAACAGCTAAACCAAACGTTTCCAATGTAAATTTCCACATTTATAGAGTGTAAAAAGGCATCCTGAAGCCTGGGAAGTCATTAATTTGATTGTCCAGTATTTCCCTTATGAGATAATGCCTCACATAGCAAATGTGTACAGTGCGAGCTGAAAATGCATTTTCAGCACTAAAAAACCAAACTTTTATAACAGCTAAACCAAACGTTTCCAATGTAAATTTCCACCTTTATATAGTGTAAAAAGACATCCTGAAGCCTGGGCAGTCATTAATTTGATTGTCCAGTATTTCCCTTATGAGATAATGCCTCACATAGCAAATGTGTACAGCGCGAGCTGAAAATGCATTTACAGCACTAAAAAAACAAACTTTTATAACAGCTAAACTAAACGTTTCCAATGTAAATTTCCACCTTTATATAGTGTAAAAAGACATCCTGAAGCCTGGGCAGTCATTAATTTGATTGTCCAATATTTCCCTTATGAGATAATGCCTCTCATAGCAAATGTGTACAGCGCGAGCTGAAAATGAATTTTCGGGACTAAAAACCCAAACTTTTATAACAGCTAAACCAAACGTTTCCAATGTAAATTTCCACCTTTATATAGTGTAGAAAGGCATCTTGAAGCCTGGAAAGTCATTAATTTGATTGTCCAGTATTTCCTTCATGAGATATTGCAACACTTAGAAAAGGTGTACAGCGCCAGCAGACAATGAATTTTCAGCACTAAAAAACGAAACTTCATTAACAGCTAAACCAAACGTTTCCAATGTAAATTTCCATATTTATAGAGTGTAAAAAGGCATCCTGAAGCCTGGGAAGTCATTAATTTGATTGTCCAGTATTTCCCTTATGAGATAATGCCTCACATAGCAAATGTGTACAGTGCGAGCTGAAAATGCATTTTCAGCACTAAAAAACCAAACTTTTATAACAGCTAAACCAAACGTTTCCAATGTAAATTTCCACCTTTATATAGTGTAAAAAGACATCCTGAAGCCTGGGCAGTCATTAATTCGATTGTCCAATATTTCCTTTATGAGATAATGCCTCTCATAGCAAATGTGTACAGCGCGAGCTGAAAATGCATTAACAGCACTAAAAAACCAAACTTTTATAACAGCTAAACCAAACGTTTCCAATGTAAATTTTCACCTTTATATAGTGTAAAAAGGCATCCTGAAGCCTGGAAAGTCATTAATTTGATTGTCCAGTATTTCCTTCATGAGATAATGCCTCACATAGCAAATGTGTACAGTGCGAGCTGAAAATGCATTTTCAGCACTAAAAAACCAAACTTTTATAACAGCTAAACCAAACGTTTCCAATGTAAATTCCACCTTTATATAGTGTAAAAAGACATCCTGAAGCCTGGGCAGTCATTAATTTGATTGTCCAATATTTCCCTTATGAGATAATGCCTCTCATAGCAAATGTGTACAGCGCGAGCTGAAAATGCATTTACAGCACTAAAAAACCAAACTTTTATAACAGCTAAACCAAACGTTTCCAATGTAAATTTCCACCTTTATATAGTGTAGAAAGGCATCCTGAAGCCTGGAAAGTCATTAATTTGATTGTCCAGTATTTCCTTCATAAGATATTGCAACACTTAGAAAAAGTGTACAGCGCCAGGAGACAATGAATTTTCAGCACTAAAAAACCGAAACTTCATTAACAGCTAAACTAAACGTTTCCAATGTAAATTTCCACCTTTATATAGTGTAAAAAGACATCCTGAAGCCTGGGCAGCCATTAATTTGATTGTCCAATATTTCCCTTATGAGATAATGCCTCTCATAGCAAATGTGTACAGCGCGAGCTGAAAATGCATTTACAGCACTAAAAAACCAAACTTTTATAACAGCTAAACCAAACGTTTCCAATGTAAATTTCCACCTTTATATAGTGTAAAAAGACATCCTGAAGCCTGGGCAGTCATTAATTTGATTGTCCAGTATTTCCCTTATGAGATAATGCCTCACATAGCAAATGTGTACAGCGCGAGCTGAAAATGCATTTACAGCACTAAAAAAACAAACTTTTATAACAGCTAAACTAAACGTTTCCAATGTAAATTTCCACCTTTATATAGTGTAAAAAGACATCCTGAAGCCTGGGCAGCCATTAATTTGATTGTCCAATATTTCCCTTATGAGATAATGCCTCTCATAGCAAATGTGTACAGCGCGAGCTGAAAATGCATTTACAGCACTAAAAAAACAAACTTTTATAACAGCTAAACCAAACGTTTCCAATGTAAATTTCCACCTTTATATAGTGTAGAAAGGCATCCTGAAGCCTGGAAAGTCATTAATTTGATTGTCCAGTATTTCCTTCATGAGATATTGCAACACTTAGAAAAAGTGTACAGCGCCAGCAGACAATGAATTTTCAGCACTAAAAAAACGAAACTTCATTAACAGCTAAACCAAACGTTTCCAATGTAAATTTCCACATTTATAGAGTGTAAAAAGGCATCCTGAAGCCTGGGAAGTCATTAATTTGATTGTCCAGTATTTCCCTTATGAGATAATGCCTCACATAGCAAATGTGTACAGTGCGAGCTGAAAATGCATTTTCAGCACTAAAAAACCAAACTTTTATAACAGCTAAACCAAACGTTTCCAATGTAAATTTCCACCTTTATATAGTGTAAAAAGACATCCTGAAGCCTGGGCAGTCATTAATTTGATTGTCCAGTATTTCCCTTATGAGATAATGCCTCACATAGCAAATGTGTACAGTGCGAGCTGAAAATGCATTTTCAGCACGAAAAAAACCAAACTTTTATAACAACTAAACCAAACGTTTCCAATGTAAATTTCCACCTTTATATAGTGTAAAAAGACATCCTGGAGCCTGTGCAGTCATTAATTTGATTGTCCAATATTTCCCTTATGAGATAATGCCTCTCATAGCAAATGTGTACAGCGCGAGCTGAAAATGCATTTACAGCACTAAAAAAACAAACTTTTATAACAGCTAAACCAAACGTTTCCAATGTACATTTCCACCTTTATATAGTGTAGAAAGGCATCCTGAAGCCTGGAAAGTCATTAATTTGATTGTCCAGTATTTCCTTCATGAGATATTGCAACACTTAGAAAAAGTGTACAGCGCCAGCAGACAATGAATTTTCAGCACTAAAAAAACGAAACTTCATTAACAGCTAAACTAAACGTTTCCAATGTAAATTTCCACCTTTATATAGTGTAAAAAGACATCCTGAAGCCTGGGCAGTCATTAATTTGATTGTCCAATATTTCCCTTATGAGATAATGCCTCTCATAGCAAATGTGTACAGCGCGAGCTGAAAATGCATTTACAGCACTAAAAAACCAAACTTTTATAACAGCTAAACCAAACGTTTCCAATGTAAATTTCCACCTTTATATAGTGTAGAAAGGCATCCTGAAGCCTGGAAAGTCATTAATTTGATTGTCCAGTATTTCCTTCATGAGATATTGCAACACTTAGAAAAAGTGTACAGCGCCAGCAGACAATGAATTTTCAGCACAAAAAAAACGAAACTTCATTAACAGCTAAACCAAACGTTTCCAATGTAAATTTCCACATTTATAGAGTGTAAAAAGGCATCCTGAAGCCTGGGAAGTCATTAATTTGATTGTCCAGTATTTCCCTTATGAGATAATGCCTCACATAGCAAATGTGTACAGTGCGAGCTGAAAATGCATTTTCAGCACTAAAAAACCAAACTTTTATAACAGCTAAACCAAACGTTTCCAATGTAAATTTCCACCTTTATATAGTGTAAAAAGACATCCTGAAGCCTGGGCAGTCATTAATTTGATTGTCCAGTATTTCCCTTATGAGATAATGCCTCACATAGCAAATGTGTACAGCGCGAGCTGAAAATGCATTTACAGCACTAAAAAAACAAACTTTTATAACAGCTAAACTAAACGTTTCCAATGTAAATTTCCACCTTTATATAGTGTAAAAAGACATCCTGAAGCCTGGGCAGTCATTAATTTGATTGTCCAATATTTCGCTTATGAGATAATGCCTCTCATAGCAAATGTGTACAGCGCGAGCTGAAAATGCATTTACAGGACTAAAAACCCAAACTTTTATAACAGCTAAACCAAACGTTTCCAATGTAAATTTCCACCTTTATATAGTGTAGAAAGGCATCTTGAAGCCTGGAAAGTCATTAATTTGATTGTCCAGTATTTCCTTCATGAGATATTGCAACACTTAGAAAAGGTGTACAGCGCCAGCAGACAATGAATTTTCAGCACTAAAAAAACGAAACTTCATTAACAGCTAAACCAAACGTTTCCAATGTAAATTTCCACATTTATAGAGTGTAAAAAGGCATCCTGAAAGCCCCGGAAGTCATTAATTTGATTGTCCAGTATTTCCCTTATGAGATAATGCCTCACATAGCAAATGTGTACAGTGCGAGCTGAAAATGCATTTTCAGCACTAAAAAACCAAACTTTTATAACAGCTAAACCAAACGTTTCCAATGTAAATTTCCACCTTTATATAGTGTAAAAAGACATCCTGAAGCCTGGGCAGTCATTAATTCGATTGTCCAATATTTCCTTTATGAGATAATGCCTCTCATTGCAAATGTTTACAGCGCGAGCTGAAAATGCATTTACAGCACTAAAAAACCAAACTTTTATAACAGCTAAACCAAACGTTTCCAATGTAAATTTCCACCTTTATATAGTGTAAAAAGGCATCCTGAAGCCTGGAAAGTCATTAATTTGATTGTCCAGTATTTCCTTCATGAGATAATGCCTCACATAGCAAATGTGTACAGTGCGAGCTGAAAATGCATTTTCAGCACTAAAAAACCAAACTTTTATAACAGCTAAACCAAACGTTTCCAATGTAAATTCCACCTTTATATAGTGTAAAAAGACATCCTGAAGCCTGGGCAGTCATTAATTTGATTGTCCAATATTTCCCTTTTGAGATAATGCCTCTCATAGCAAATGTGTACAGCGCGAGCTGAAAATGCATTTACAGCACTAAAAAACCAAACTTTTATAACAGCTAAACCAAACGTTTCCAATGTAAATTTCCACCTTTATATAGTGTAGAAAGGCATCCTGAAGCCTGGAAAGTCATTAATTTGATTGTCCAGTATTTCCTTCATGAGATATTGCAACACTTAGAAAAAGTGTACAGCGCCAGGAGACAATGAATTTTCAGCACTAAAAAACCGAAACTTCATTAACAGCTAAACTAAACGTTTCCAATGTAAATTTCCACCTTTATATAGTGTAAAAAGACATCCTGAAGCCTGGGCAGCCATTAATTTGATTGTCCAATATTTCCCTTATGAGATAATGCCTCTCATAGCAAATGTGTACAGCGCGAGCTGAAAATGCATTTACAGCACTAAAAAACCAAACTTTTATAACAGCTAAACCAAACGTTTCCAATGTAAATTTCCACCTTTATATAGTGTAAAAAGACATCCTGAAGCCTGGGCAGTCATTAATTTGATTGTCCAATATTTCCCTTATGAGATAATGCCTCTCATAGCAAATGTGTACAGCGCGAGCTGAAAATGCATTTACAGCACTAAAAAACCAAACTTTTATAACAGCTAAACCAAACGTTTCCAATGTAAATTTCTACCTTTATATAGTGTAGAAAGGCATCCTGAAGCCTGGAAAGTCATTAATTTGATTGTCCAGTATTTCCTTCATGAGATATTGCAACACTTAGAAAAAGTGTACAGCGCCAGCAGACAATGAATTTTCAGCACTAAAAAAACGAAACTTCATTAACAGCTAAACTAAACGTTTCCAATGTAAATTTCCACCTTTATATAGTGTAAAAAGACATCCTGAAGCCTGGGCAGTCATTAATTTGATTGTCCAATATTTCCCTTATGAGATAATGCCTCTCATAGCAAATGTGTACAGCGCGAGCTGAAAATGCATTTACAGCACTAAAAAACCAAACTTTTATAACAGCTAAACCAAACGTTTCCAATGTAAATTTCCACCTTTATATAGTGTAAAAAGACATCCTGAAGCCTGGGCAGTCATTAATTTGATTGTCCAATATTTCCCTTATGAGATAATGCCTCTCATAGCAAATGTGTACAGCGCGAGCTGAAAATGCATTTACAGCACTAAAAAACCAAACTTTTATAACAGCTAAACCAAACGTTTCCAATGTAAATTTCCACCTTTATATAGTGTAGAAAGGCATCCTGAAGCCTGGAAAGTCATTAATTTGATTGTCCAGTATTTCCTTCATGAGATATTGCAACACTTAGAAAAAGTGTACAGCGCCAGCAGACAATGAATTTTCAGCACTAAAAAAACGAAACTTCATTAACAGCTAAACCAAACGTTTCCAATGTAAATTTCCACATTTATAGAGTGTAAAAAGGCATCCTGAAGCCTGGGAAGTAATTAATTTGATTGTCCAGTATTTCCCTTATGAGATAATGCCTCACATAGCAAATGTGTACAGTGCGAGCTGAAAATGCATTTTCAGCACTAAAAAACCAAACTTTTATAACAGCTAAACCAAACGTTTCCAATGTAAATTTCCACCTTTATATAGTGTAAAAAGACATCCTGAAGCCTGGGCAGTCATTAATTTGATTGTCCAGTATTTCCCTTATGAGATAATGCCTCACATAGCAAATGTGTACAGCGCGAGCTGAAAATGCATTTACAGCACTAAAAAAACAAACTTTTATAACAGCTAAACTAAACGTTTCCAATGTAAATTTCCACCTTTATATAGTGTAAAAAGACATCCTGAAGCCTGGGCAGTCATTAATTTGATTGTCCAATATTTCGCTTATGAGATAATGCCTCTCATAGCAAATGTGTACAGCGCGAGCTGAAAATGCATTTACAGGACTAAAAACCCAAACTTTTATAACAGCTAAACCAAACGTTTCCAATGTAAATTTCCACCTTTATATAGTGTAGAAAGGCATCTTGAAGCCTGGAAAGTCATTAATTTGATTGTCCAGTATTTCCTTCATGAGATATTGCAACACTTAGAAAAGGTGTACAGCGCCAGCAGACAATGAATTTTCAGCACTAAAAAAACGAAACTTCATTAACAGCTAAACCAAACGTTTCCAATGTAAATTTCCACATTTATAGAGTGTAAAAAGGCATCCTGAAAGCCTGGGAAGTCATTAATTTGATTGTCCAGTATTTCCCTTATGAGATAATGCCTCACATAGCAAATGTGTACAGTGCGAGCTGAAAATGCATTTTCAGCACTAAAAAACCAAACTTTTATAACAGCTAAACCAAACGTTTCCAATGTAAATTTCCACCTTTATATAGTGTAAAAAGACATCCTGAAGCCTGGGCAGTCATTAATTCGATTGTCCAATATTTCTTTTATGAGATAATGCCTCTCATAGCAAATGTGTACAGCGCGAGCTGAAAATGCATTTACAGCACTAAAAAACCAAACTTTTATAACAGCTAAACCAAACGTTTCCAATGTAAATTTCCACCTTTATATAGTGTAAAAAGGCATCCTGAAGCCTGGAAAGTCATTAATTTGATTGTCCAGTATTTCCTTCATGAGATAATGCCTCACATAGCAAATGTGTACAGTGCGAGCTGAAAATGCATTTTCAGCACTAAAAAACCAAACTTTTATAACAGCTAAACCAAACGTTTCCAATGTAAATTCCACCTTTATATAGTGTAAAAAGACATCCTGAAGCCTGGGCAGTCATTAATTTGATTGTCCAATATTTCCCTTTTGAGATAATGCCTCTCATAGCAAATGTGTACAGCGCGAGCTGAAAATGCATTTACAGCACTAAAAAACCAAACTTTTATAACAGCTAAACCAAACGTTTCCAATGTAAATTTCCACCTTTATATAGTGTAAAAAGGCATCCTGAAGCCTGGAAAGTCATTAATTTGATTGTCCAGTATTTCCTTCATGAGATAATGCCTCACATAGCAAATGTGTACAGTGCGAGCTGAAAATGCATTTTCAGCACAAAAAACCAAACTTTTATAACAGCTAAACCAAACGTTTCCAATGTAAATTCCACCTTTATATAGTGTAAAAAGACATCCTGAAGCCTGGGCAGTCATTAATTTGATTGTCCAGTATTTCCCTTATGAGATAATGCCTCACATAGCAAATGTGTACAGTGCGAGCTGAAAATGCATTTTCAGCACTAAAAAAACCAAACTTTTATAACAGCTAAACCAAACGTTTCCAATGTAAATTTCCACCTTTATATAGTGTAAAAAGACATCCTGAAGCCTGGGCAGTCATTAATTTGATTGTCCAATATTTCCCTTATGAGATAATGCCTCTCATAGCAAATGTGTACAGCGCGAGCTGAAAATGCATTTACAGCACTAAAAAACCAAACTTTTATAACAGCTAAACCAAACGTTTCCAATGTAAATTTCCACCTTTATATAGTGTAGAAAGGCATCCTGAAGCCTGGAAAGTCATTAATTTGATTGTCCAGTATTTCCTTCATGAGATATTGCAACACTTAGAAAAAGTGTACAGCGCCAGCAGACAATGAATTTTCAGCACTAAAAAAAACGAAACTTCATTAACAGCTAAACTAAACGTTTCCAATGTAAATTTCCACCTTTATATAGTGTAAAAAGACATCCTGATGCCTGGGCAGTC